>NC_061104.1:2751682-2779182 GCF_015104395.2 Macrobrachium nipponense
TAATAATAATAAGAAGAAGAAGGGACGTTCTGCCCCCGGGAGAAATTCATTGAAGTGAAAGTGAGCCAACAACATCTAGCAAACTATTGAAGGAGCATACTAATGGAGTCCAAGAGTTGATGAGGAGGTTTATTTTTGCTACCTTGGGGGAACCACTCCCTCCTCCCCCTCCCTACCCCAAATTACTCCTCTGACCCATCCCTCCCTCCATTCCTCCTCCTATCCCTAATACCAACCCCCGCCCTCACACAGACACAAACACACAGACACACACCTCAGGAGAAGATTTATAATTAAATTCAGAGATTTTCCTTTTTTTTTTTTTAAATTGCAGAAATTGTTGATGAGACCCATCCCTCCTTCCCTTCCTCTCTCCCCTACCTCTTGTACCACCCGCCCCCCCTCTCCTCCTCCTCACACACACACACACACACACACCTCAGGAAAAGATTTAAAATTTAATTAAGATTTTACTTTTTTTCTACATTGCAGAAAATGTTAATAAAAATGATTTATTTTTTTAAAATTTGAAGATTTTGCTTTTTTTTTAAAAGAGAGAATTAGAGAACAATATTAACATGTAAAGATAATTGTTGATATATTTATTGATTTTTATTTATATTATTGTTGAATATAAAACGTATCAGAAAGTACCCAATCTGCTGTAATTAATCTAATAATAAAATAATAATAATAAAATAATAATAATAATAATAATAATAATAATAATAATCATAATAAATAATTAACATAATAATAATAATAATAATAATAATAATAATAAAGAAACATCAGGTAGAGCTGGACTGCTTCCTGAAAATTCACGAGAGAGAGAGAGAGAGAGAGAGAGAGATTTCCTGATCTGACATGTCTTTCGAAACACCCACTTATGACGTCTTGTTAATTTCCGATATGACTCGATCACTTTTTTTACTCAATTTTTTTTTTTTTATCATAACTTTCAACTTACATTCCTCGGCATTCCACTTACACAAAAACACACGAAAAGAAGGAAAAAAATACGATGACAAAAACGACGGTAAAACAGTAGCAAGCGAAGACTGACAAGTGACGAAATTGGAGAAACTTCAAATCACACAAACACGCACGCACACAAACGGCATTTTTAGCTTAATGATATATATATATATATATATATATATATATATATATATATATATATATATATATATATATATATATATATATACACACACATTATATACACATAGCTTCCAACAATCTTTAATACGTTCTTTGAGTTTAACAATTATGTAAATTAAAAATTAAATTTTTGTCTTAAATTAACGTTTCACGAGGCCGACTAACCTTTCAGTACAATTTTCGACATCGAACAGCTTGTTGGAAAGCTTGCTAAGTTTTCATATCTCAGCTTATCACAGCTTGAAATAATCCTGGGCAATATTCTCTAAGACGAACCTTAACTGTTTATTTCAATCTTCTTCCAACTCTGTAGCTACTGTATCAGTATTTCCTATTTCCTAATTTCCGGTATTTTTATGGGTGGTCATTGCTAGAGGCTCCTAGAATATCTGGTCGTAAAAATCATCGATTTTATTCCTAAATTATCTAAAGGACCTAATTTAAAATCTCCTTTCGTAACGAAACGATTAAACACTATTCTTATGCAAGCAATCTGCATAAGTGCCTACCTCGTCTAGTTGTCCAAGAAAGTGGCTACTTCAATCTTATGATTGAATTTCGCCTCTATAACAGAGACCCTGGCACCAAAATATAGGAGAATGAACGATTGTGTCCTAAAGTCATTTTTCAATGCAGGATCCCTGGGAGAGTCCTACGTGCTGTCCTTAAATGTAGTTTAACCTTCTTTCCTGTGTCGTGGACACACTATGTTTGCTAACCGAAGCTTCAGAACTCCAGGTTAGCCAGGGCAGATGAACGGTTGGTCCATTAACACGGGGTGCTCCAGGGACCCTTGCTGGGTCAAAAGTCATTCAGAAATGTTGATAAAAGTTTAAATTATATATATCTACATAGGAGAGGTATCGAGATAGGTCAGTTTAGTCCAAAACGGCAGAATATTTTGTTTAATTTCTCTCAATTCTAGTGTCAAAGCACGTCGTTTGAACCTCATTGTTCTTGGAACGTTCAGGCTTTCCTCCTCCTCCTCCTCCTCCCACATGGATTCAGAAATAACTTCCGTGAGTATAACCGGGGTTTCGTTAATCGAACAGACTGATAATTGAGGATTATCGTCGATTATATCACCTCTCTCGCGGAAGGCAGGATGCGACTCGGAAGTATCTCTCTCTCTCCTTATTCTCTCTCTCTCTCTCTCTCTCTCTCTCTCTCTGTATATATATATATATATATATATATATATATATATATATATATATACTATATATATACATATATATTCTGAGTTCAACAACTTATTATAAGTGACAATCACCTCCCTCAACCTAATATGCAAATTGCTCTATCACCTCTCGATGACGCCGTCACCTTCGAAGAAGATGCTGATTGCGTAGAAAAATTTCCATAATTAGAACGACCCCTCATTTACCGTCAGTAATTAACGCTGTGTTTTCGTAATACCAGCCTCATTAAGGTCCGGTGATTGCTGGTTGACGGGGAATGTGAACTTCATCCTACAAGGGAGATGATAATATTAGGTACATTTACTGCAATCAATATCAACGCCATCTATTGAGTGAATTACATAACAATCAATTGCAAAATGAACGCCATCTATCGAATGCCCCTGTAAGTAATCAATTGAAATATCAACACCATCTATTGAGGGCCCCTGTAAACAATCAATTGCTAAATAAATGCCATATATTGAGTGACCCCGTAAACAATCAATTATAATATCAACTCTATCTACTGAGTGACTCTGTAAGCAATAATTATCAACTCCATCCATTGAGTGATTATGTAAACAATCAATTGCAATATCAACATAATCTTATGTGTGAACCTGCAAGCAATATCAACTCCATCCGTTGAGTGACCCCGAAAACAATCAGTTACAAAATAAACGCCCATCCATTGAGTGATTGTGCAAGCAATCAATTGCAATTGATAATATCTGGCAAGAAGGTAAATTCTCTCCAATCACATTCATCGACATCCAGTGGGTTGACTGTTAATAACCGGATTGTTAATCTCCCTTGCTTTGATTTATCTATTTATTCACCGAGAGAAAATAGATGTAAATAAAATAAATCCATTTCCAGTCGGATCGTGGCTTGATTTGTTACTTAGTAAACAAGAAAACAAATAAAAAAATCAGGGTCTTAACCAGTGACCCAAATCCCCAAACAAAGATTCTAGTAGGCTGTTGATATGAGATGTGCCTAGGTAGGACCGAGGGAGGGAGTAGGAGGGGGAGGAAGATGGAGGGAGCAGGAGTGGGCCGGAAAGGATGAGGGAGGGGAGGGGAGGGGGGGAGGGAGGGGGGAGGGAGGGGTGAGGAGGAGGGAGGGGGAAGGGGAAAGGGAGATTTGAGGGGTATTGGGTCCTAAGCTGTGTTCATGTTAGACAGAGATGCTAGAATTATTTGGAGTGAGATTTGTAGTATATACACACAATATATATATGTACAGAGAGAGAGAGAGAGAGAGAGAAACTAGCAACTAATTAATAAACAATTTTAGAAAAACCAAGTAAGAGAGAGAGAGAGAGAGAGAGAGAGAGAGAGAGGTTCTCTTTCCAGGTGATCGGGAGAGATAATGTGACGTTGACGTTCCCAAACAGGTGTGTGTGTGTGTGTGTGTGTGTGTATGTGTATGTGTGTGTATCCGTGCCCAGATGGACACCGCGGAGATTTGGGGATACGCGAGAAAATAGGAACCATAATAGGCAGGGGTTGAGAGAGAGAGAGAGAGAGAGAGAGAGAGAGAGAGAGAGAGAGAGAGAGCCATTTCGCAACAGCAGCTCTGAGGTGGTATGGTACGACCGTTGCTGCGTAAGAAGGCGAAGAATTGTTTTGTTTATTTATTCGTCCGTCTGTTTATTTATCTATCTTTTTTCTTTTTGTAAACACTATTCCATATTGCCTGGGTTTTCATATGAAGGAAGTGGATAGTGTATATATATCTATATATATATATATATATATAATATATAATATATATATATATATATATATATATATATTGAACAAAGTTACAGCCGCGAAGCAAAGTTGAAACACTGGAAATGCTAAGTAGTACTTTCGTCTTATTACCAAGACATGGTCACAGCAACTGGGTGTGTGTGTATATATATATATATATATATATATATATATATATATATATATATATATATATATATATATATATATATATATATATTCATCAGACTACAATTTAGTATTTTTCGTCTCTTGCCAAAACGTTGCTTTCTCATTCAAGAAAATATTATACCCCATTTTTCGTTCTTTACAACTGTTTTCATATTCAGCATCGTTAATCATACCTTTGATATTAAGTTGGGATGAAACAGATAAACTGGTAAATAATGCAGCTTTAATTTTGGCTAATGTATTGTTGTCACTGAAAGCGAAAAAAGAAATATTATGAGAAAAGAACATAAAGTTTCCGGGTTTTTGTGAACGATATTAGGTCAGTCGATGAAGTGTCTTTGTTTGTAACGAAATCAAATCCTACTCTCTCTCTCTCTCTCTCTCTCTCTCTCTCTCTGTATATATATATATATATATATATACTATATATATATTATATATATATATATATAATAATAATATGTATATATATATGTATATAATCTATATATATATTATATATATATATGTATATACATATACATATATATATATATATATATATATATATATATATATATATATATATATATATATATATATATATATATATATATAAAGTAAGGTAGCCATTTAAGGTACAATTTTGGGTACGTACCACAGAACAGCTGTGTGTGTGTGTGTGTGCTCCTAGAGACAAGGCGTGCAAACACTAACACACACACACACACGCACGCACGCTCAAGTGAAAGTTACTCGCAACGACCATACTAGTATCAGACTATGCCTCTTAGTTTTGCTTTGAACCCAGGCAAAAAAAAAAAAAAAAAAAAAAAAAGATATTCGACTCATAGGCACAAGAGGTATATGTAGTGTGTATATTTCGTATGGATATGTATTTATATGTAATTTTAGATTGGATACATACACACATATTCGCCGGTGTATGTATATCAAATATATATACATGCATATATCATATATTATATATATATATATATATATAGTATATATATAATATATATATATATATATATATATATATATATATATACATGCAAACACACACACACACAGATATATATATAAACACACACACATATATATATATAATATATATATATATATATATATGTATGTATATATATACACATATATATATATATATATATATATATATATATATATATATATATATATATATATATACGCACAAAGCAGATACAAAAACACCATCATATATCGATCAAATCTCGAATACCTACTACTGAGAGGCACCACCAATCCAGGTGAGATATCAATTGACTGAGAAACATTACAACCCTACATCCAACGACCGCACGGTGCGAAGTAGTAGGGACGCAATAGCGGTTGGTTTGTTTATGAATATTCTTTCTTTCGAATCTGATTCGTTTTTAAAGTGCATTTGAGTTCCATGTCGTATAAGTGACACCAGGAGTAATTGGAAATGACTTTGTAATATATTTAAATAGTAAATGTACTCATAAAATACTTAGTTACTCGTATTTAAGGTCCATGAAAGATACCTGGTATATAAATAATGCCAGGATTATTTAGGAATTGCCTTCATAATGTATATGAGTAGAAAACGTGCTTAGAAAGCGCTTAGCAAACCGATAAAATCATCTATCCTTCTCTGTAGAGCAGTGGGTTATCAGTAACCTCACTCTTTCTAGTTTCTACCTTGCGTAGGTTCGAATCCCTTAGGGGGTAGGGAAGAGAATCTTCAGTTATTTCCCCTACTGATGCAAAGGTTTTCAGTGGTAAGCACATAAAAAACGAGTGAGGGAATTGACGAATTATGGTTCATTGTGGAAATTAAAGTACAATTTAAATTCAATGAAAAAAGAACGCACATTGTTAAACTTGTTGGGATTCATAAGATGTAGTAATAATAATAGTGGTAGTGCGCCGCTGCAGGAATTCGCTGCAACAGCCCACCAGTTTTCCTTATTTAGTTCGTTTGGGAGGAGGGGAGGAGGTGATATGTGTGCTGGGGAGGAGGAGGAGGAGGAGGAGGAGGAGGGAAGAACCGAGAAGGCATAGAAGGGAAAGTGGTGCTTGTTTTACAGATGGAGGAAGGTAAGATTGGCCAGGGGAGGTTAAGGTAGGGAGTTTGGGGCTGGGGGAGGGTCCTACGGTCTATGGGGTCGGATACTAGAGCTTGCAGGGACCTGGCTGCTGGGAGATGAGAGGGACTCCCCCTGGGTGTTTGGGGAGCAGGGGCAGCAATGGTCTGAGGAAGTAACTTGGTGGGGGGGGAGGAGGGAGGAGGGGTATAATTTAGGCTTTCCCTTTTCTTGAAGCCTCTTGCTCGATGGGGAGGAGGGGGGTCAGTTTTCTCACTTAGTCATTCCTTGGAACCTGTTACCATCTTACTATTCCTGTATTCTATCACTGTACTGTCATGGGATTACTATGTTGTTATTATTGCTATCATGTCATAAATTTGCCATATTAGTGTACCCGTACCATCATAATTGACAGGAATGCAAGACAGGTTGAGACATCAAGTCCAAACCGTGGGGTACGTAACGTACCCCCTTGAAGCACACCGCACAATCATATGTAGGCATATAGTTTTGTGTATTTATAATCTGCAGTAAATTTTTTCACTTTTAATACCTGAGAAAGGAACAAAACAGCTTCCTTGTGTTCTGTTTACTCACGGGCCATTTGGTAGTGTGTGCCGCTGCCAAACACAATTATTATTATAAGCCCTAATTCGTCCCCAGAGGCTACCCTGAGTGAACCGTGTTACCAGACGCACGAAGTTCGACGCCGCGTACGTAAGACCATCATTAATGATAAAAATAAACAATCAATCAGGAACTTCCTCTTACGCCGAACGAGTAATCAAGTATTTCCCCCTCTCGAGAGTGCTACAAAAGAGTTACGTGAAACAAAAAACCTGTTTATCCCGGAATCTAGATAAAAGAAAGTGATATTCCCCGTTTTCAACGGAGGCGGTGTGGGCCGATGTTGGCTGCAGGTGCCAAATCGTTTAATACGATCTTCGTTTCTTGTGGGTGCCAGCGACTAATGGCTGACATTCTTCTAGCTCGCAAGTCGTCCATTAGCAACTAATGAGCCATTTTTGACCAACGGCTGAACAAAAGCAGCATTCAATTCGAGCCAAACGGGTAGAAAGATACACCTGTTCTCACGGGAGAGGGGGAGGAGGAGAATCATCCGGCGACGTGGCAACTGCTGAGAGAGAGAAAGTGAAAATTCGTACCAGATTTGTCAAAAAGCTTCGTTCGGGGTTTCTTTACTCGGTCGAGCGGGCCTCGTCGCGAACGGCGCCATCGGACGAACGATTTTTATAAAAACCGAAGACGAAGCGAAACGGAACCAAAAACAGCAGCAGCAGCAGCAGCAGCAGCAAGAGCTGGAGAGGGAAGGGGTGGAGGGAGGAGGAGGAGGAGGAAGGAGGGAGGAGGAGGAGGATCTCTTCACTGTCGTGCAATGATCTAAGAAGAAGAAGAAGAAGGAGAAGACGAGGAAGGAGGAGGAGGAGGAGGAGAAGGAGGAGGAGGAATTTGAGAGAGAGAGAGAGAATTTCTGGTGGGAGATTCTTTCTCGTATTTCTGGTTTGGACGAAAACGACTCGCTTCCTTCCGGATGAGAGCCGGAGGAACCTTTTGGGGCTCTTGACTGTACCACTACTACTGCTACTTCTCCTTCTTCTCCTTCTTCTTCTTGTGTATACAGTCGGGAGCGTTTCCTTCTCATTTATATATACGCTGAGGTAATTAGCGAGAGTGGAAAAGATCGTGCTTAATGCTTTCGAGAAACGCGGAGCTTGTGCAAAGAATGAGTGACGTGTTGCCGGCTTAATTGGGCATTGTAAAGCATGCCGAAGTCACCTGGATCTCTCTCTCTCTCTTCTCTCTCTCTCTCTCTCTCTCTCTCTCTCTCTCTCTCTCTCTTCAGAACTAGATTCACATAAGAATAAAATAGTAAAATAAATATAGGAAAGAAATGGGAACTTTTAAAAAACTCTACGGAAAAGACAACTCGCATTTCAGTTAAGGGAAAATGGGATCACAACAATCTTCAGGAATACAGCGTAACTGTTATTCTATTTTTATGCTGCACCTCATATATAGGAAGTAAATATGATAATAGAGAGAGAGAGAGAGAGAGAGAGAGAGAGAGAGAGAGAGAGAGAGAGAGAGAGAGAATGTGTATGGAATCAGAAAAAAAATACAAAGCAAAATTTGTATGCACTGCTCAAAACACATAATTCAAAGCATGGAATCAGTATATTTCAGTGGGGCAACGCCCCCTTTCAATCCCACCTTCACAAATGACCCCCACAACCCAGTGATCACCTCACTTACAATAATAATAAACAAAGATAAAATTGCCACGAACAGACCCATCTTTAGCAAAATAAAAATCGAATATCAATAAAAAAATAAAAACCCTAGTTGGCTTTTGTGGCATCGTCTCACGGACAGAGAAATATCCTGGAATCTGGAATCTGGAAGCCTGGATGATTTTTACGAGGCCACTCAATGTCTTACTTGACGTCTTAGGGCTGATTTTTATGGCTCTACTTATGTCCCGTTCGACCTAATCGACGGTGAATTATCTGTGTCCCAGTTCACCGACGTCTTTCCAAGAGTCTCTTGATTTCGTTTACAGGTTAATGGGTTTTGTTCCAATAGTATTTCTACCCTCTCATGACTTTTTTTATAAGCCTCACGATTTCCTTTATAGGTTATGGGGTTTGTTCCAATAATAATTCCACCCCCTTATAGATTCTTGCAAGTCTCAGTATTTCTTTTATAGGTCAGGATCCTGATCCAATGACAGTTATTACTATTATACTCTTCTATTTATCCAGAACAGTTTTCTGCGAATGTTTTGGACCATCGAATTCTTCCCGAATTTCTGCTCGATGTTTTTCGATGGCCGCTTGATTTGTCCTCTCCACCAGGGGTCCTCTTCGAGATGCTCAGAAATGGCCCACCAAGATTTTGGGGTCTACGGATGTGTAGTGTTCCTTAGATACCCTGATTCTCTCTCTCTCTCTCTCTCTCTCTCTCTCTCTCTCTCTCTCTCTCTCTCTCTCTCTCTTCGGAGACTGCATATTGTCTCTAGAGGATTCAAAGATTTTTTTATTTTTTTAATCTTTAGGGAAACTTGTGGTTAACTGCGTCGTCAAGAAACGATCTTTACGAGTTTCTTGTTTTCCACGGACAATGGCATCGACAAGACATGTATTGTTTTTTATATAAAAACGTTTTTCTCAAACTGATACCAAAACTGTGCCAAATCAGGACTGGTCTCCCCGGAAATGGGTCACATCAGTTCTGATGTCCCCCCAAAATGGGGCAAATCAGTCCTGGTCTTCCCCCCAAACTGGACCAAATCAGTTCCGGTCTTCCTCCGAAAATGGACCAAGTCAGTTCTGGTCTTCCCCCCAAACTGGACCAAATCAGGTCTGGTGTCCCCCCAAAATGGACCAATCAGGTCTGGCCTCTCCCCCCCCCCCCCCCGCCCCCCCCCCCCCCCCCCCCAAATGGACCAAAACAAATCAGGTCTGGTCTCCCCCCCAAAAAAAAAGAAAAAAAAAAAGAAAAGAAAAAAAAGGTGGATCGAATCAGGTCATGCCTCTCCCCAAAATGGACCAAATCAGGTCTTGGTCTCCCCCCCCCCCCCCCGCCCACCCACAAAGATGGGTCAAATCAGGTCATGTCTCCACCCTTGAAAATAGCCCAAACCAGGTCTGGTCTCTTCGACTGAATCTCGGAATAGCTGGGGAAAAAATGATTTAAAAAGACTCATTTCAATTAATACAAAAAATTAACCAAATCATGTCTGGTCTTAGAAAACGTGGGATCAGGTCTGGTCTCCCAGAGTGCATCTCAGAAAACACGGGAACAACATCCTTGCAGAGACAAGAACAAGTGACATCACAGAACATATTTCATCAAAATATGATGTGCATAAATTTCAAACACCAGTAACATTCCCTTAACCTCCCTCCCCCACCCTCATTTCCCATACGATCAGCTCTAAAGCTCTGTTTTTTATATGGAGTCTAAACTCGTCTCTATACGGGACGAGATAAAGAGAGATTTATGACTATCTGACTTAATGTCGTAGAAAGATAAAAGGTGCCTTTTGTATATAAAGAAGAGCAGTACTCCCGAAAATCTCACAAAATATGAAACGTTTTTGTTATGAAAGCATTATGCGTTTTATGCTGTTTGTTTATAGGCATTGGTTATCTAAAACGTTTAGTCTTTCTTTATGCACATCTCCTCTCTCTCTCTCTCTCTCTCTCTCTCTCTCTGTATGTATGTATGTAGACAACCCTATTCTATCTTCTACTTCCCAGTCTCCTATTGGTTTACCTACAACACCAATCTGTATTGTGAAAGGGTTGATAAAACCCTAACCCCCTCTTGTAATAGAATCCGTACAGCACTATCGTTTTATGGGGTTTAGACACCCTAATCCCACCTTCTAATGGAACCCACACAACCCTAACCCCATCTAATAGAATCCATACAACCCTATCTTTTTATGGGGTTTAGACAACCCTAATCCCACCTTCTAACGGAACCCACACAACCCTACCTCAATCTTGTAATGAGTTCATAAAACGCTAGTTTAATTCATAAAAGCTTTGAGATTTTGCCTTTCATTTCATAGTAAAAAAGTGCTACAGACAAATTGATACATTAGACACACGAATATGTCTTTATTATTTAATTACACTAAACCTAGACTAAATCAATTGACCTACTGTTATTTACAATAATTAAAAAATTAACTTTTTAATGGCCTCTGATCCTTTCAGGGGAACACAAGTTAAAATCAGGCAACTTGAATAAGGAAGTGATTAGATTCTTATTTTGGAGACTAGGCCTAAATCTGTTAATCATTTAGTTATTTAGAGATTTTAAAACGATGGCACATTCGAGTAATATACTTTGTTGAATGTTAGAAGAGTCATAAGAGTGTGTCTATAAATTTTGTAACCTTAACAATACAAACATATTCTGATGAAATACTTTGATGAATGTTATAAAAAGTTATAAGGGTGGATATATTAATTTTATGGCCTTAAAATACTAGCATATTCGAATATACTGTTGAATGTTAGAAGAGGTTATGAAAATGGATATATGAATTCAATAGACATTAAAACACTAGCCTACTGGGGTGACGTACTGTTATCAATGCTATATAAGTGGATATATTCGTTTTATAGTCTTCAAAATATTAATGTTATTGCCTTCATAACAAGCACAATCCAGTGATATACTTTGCTAAATGTTATAAATGTAGATATATAAGTTTTACAGCCTTTGAAAAAGAATGCTTTCCTCGGCTAACGGTTTTCCGTTCCTTGCAGGAACCTGCTGAACGCCATGGACGTCAGTCCCCCGATCCGCCTAGACGACCACTTCAAATCGACCGACCTGTTCGACCTGGTGTCGTGCACAGAGTACGACCTAAGCGGCACGGGCATCGGCAGCGACTGGGAGGCCCTGGACGACATCGTAGGCCGCAACGTCAACAACAACAACAACAACGTCTCCGTCGGGGACCTGTCACAGTCTTGGTTCAACGGGCCATACCCGGACCCCCCTACACCGACGCCTCCTCCTCCCCCGCCTCCGTCAGCGGTAGTACACCACTCTCAGGACAAGGAGAAGGACACGAGCGATAAGATGTGGGGTGGCGGAGGCGGTGGAGGTGGGGGAGGGACGACCGAGAAGGTTGTCAACAGCGCCACGGGGAACACCATCATCATCACATTCCCCCCTGCGGATGGGGGCCACTCCGTGCCCGACACTTCAGACGCCGTCCACAACCCCTCTCCGCCCATGACGGAGCACAACAACCTCGACCTCTTCAACTCCATCCTCAACGAGAAGCCCTACGACGTCATGGGGTCACACAACCACCGGTCGCCGGCTTCAGACTGCGTCTCCTACGCCAGCGCCTGCTCGGGTTACAGCGACTCTGGGATATCCACTTCTCCCGAAGACACAGCTTCGCCAAACGGAGGCGGTCACCATGATCCTGTCGACTTCGATCGTCTGGTGGACTCGGCTGTAGACTCACTCGTGTACTCTCCCGGTGCAGGAGGCCTTGGACAAGTGGACGACGCCGCAGGCCTCGAAGGCAGCGGCAGCTTCCTGTCAAATACTCAGATGTCGTCTTACATGACGCCCGTCACCCAGAGCAATGATGTCTCCTCCATCTTGGAAGGAGCTCTGAGAGGAACCGTCAGGCGCCCTGGAGGTCCCTCCCAAGCACCGACACAACTCAGCAAAGTGAGTGAGTCTAAAACTCTGACTCTCATGTCCAACATGACACCCCTTCCCCCCCTCACGACAGCCTTCAAAGCCGAGCAGCTGAACGGAGTCGCTGGGTCGACCCAAATCAGCAGCAGCAATGGGATGTACGTCACCACAGGGTACGACTACCACCCACCTCCCGCCGAGGAGTTCAACAGCCTAGATGCATCCTTCACTAAGTTGTCAACAGCTACGACCACAAAGGTGAACAGCATGTCAGACTCGACCAAGCCCAAGAAGCGCAAGTACACAAAACGACAGCCAGGGGAGGAACCGACAACCAAGGGACGCCTGCTGCACTTCTGCCACATCTGCAACAAGGGCTTCAAGGACAAGTACAGCGTCAATGTGCACATCCGCACTCACACAGGTGAGAAGCCCTTCAACTGCGAGCTGTGTGGCAAGTGCTTCCGGCAAAAGGCCCACTTAGCCAAGCACGTCCAGATCCACACCACTCCAAAGCCCCCGGGAAAAAGGTGAAGGAATGACGACCACAAGCACTACTACTGCTGCTGCTGCCGCTGCATCCAGCCAGCCAGCCAGCTAGCCAGTCAGCCAGTCAGCCAGCCAGCTTTCCAGTGCAGTGCCCTGTATCTGTCTGCGTACATCACCGCTACTGCAGGCCACTCCTGTTCATGGCGGGCCACGGGCCTACAACCATAAAAAAAAAGGCTAGGCTGTGGCCAGGCCACAGCCGTGGGTTGCGATCCACGTCTCACTGTCGTACCTGCTCCTTGTTCTTAAGCTGTCTTTTTGCGTTATCTGCAGCTTCCTACTGTTAGAGAGGATATGGGAATCCAATAATTAACACTTACATTTAGGAAGAAGGGTGCAGCCAATACTCAACGCGTGCAAATAGCCCATCACTAACCCACAGAGAGACTGAGAGAGAGTGATAGAAAGACTGAGAGAAAGTGTGAGAGAAAATGAGGAGGAGAGAAAGGGTGTGTGTGTCCTGCACCCTCTATTAGGGCTCATGTATTAGATTCAATTTTATTACTTGTTAAGTTTTTTATTTCTTTACAGTAATCCCCCGTAATCCACTAGCTGGCTAGTGCTTATGATATATTTGTCAATTGCTGTAAGGAGAGCTTCCTTATAATGAATTGATTTGATTTCATTTATATATAAAGAGAAAAAATATAGGTTGTCATTTCTTTGTTTCATAGGGTGCCATTATTACTTCGAAGCTTCAACTGCAAGTTTACTATTTTCCTTGTCCATCCGTTTGTGACGTCTTCACCTCGTGACGAAGGCAAATTAGCCCTTAAGACAACCTGGCGTTGCGACTGATTTGGCTTGGCACGTTGGTGAGATGGCTGACAGGCGCTGCATTTTTCTATGATTTCCGAATGTAATTCTTTAGTTGAGGGTCTTACAATAATTCTTCTTGTTTTTCTATGGTCCAGTTATGGTCTCCTGAGGTCACAATAAGGACTGGTTGTGTCAACCAACTTGATTTCACAATGATGAGAAAGTTACTCAAGTGGAATAAATATCTTGGGCAAGAATCATTATTGCTCTGATGATACTGCACCATCTTGAATTCCATATACTTATGGTTCTTGAAGACTTTGATACAAAAATATGAAGATTAAGGGAAGGAATACTTTAGCCAAGGTGCTTAAAAACATCAAATGAATCTGAAAATCTGCTGGTGGTGGTGGGATTATTGTTATTTTCCTTAAATAGGGCCATGGATTAATATACAACCTCCTCATACCCTATTAAACTTTAGGCAACTGATAAACTCAAGAAACACGCCTAAGTTTTTGAATGTTTTTAAAAGTAAACATTCTGTATCTATATTGTGAATCTATATCAAGAACCATCAACCTTTACTAGTTTGAAGAGCTAACTGATGAATCTGCCCTTATCTAAAGCTACCTTGCACATTCCGGGAGTCTAATGAAAAATGACTTTCTTAAATTCCACTTATAAAACAATTTCAAACCCTTCATTGTGCTCTGAGGCCACTTTGTATCTGAACCTTTACCATCAACTTTCCAAATGCTACAGCTGTTAAGGAACTACTATCCCTTGACCCTTTTTATATCTCTTGTCTTTAATCACTTGTAAATAGGTTTTAAGGTTAATGAGACGAAAATTATTTATATTCCCTCCTTCGTAAAGCTCTCTCTCTACCCGCAAAGGCGACCAGACAGGTTTCAAAACTTGGTTTAACATTACGAGCGAGGTATGACCCTCTCTTACCTTGGCTTGAAGACCGAACTTCCTGAGCCATAGTCAATTGAAGGAAAGCCTGCGGTGTAGTAGAGTGGCTTCACAAGGTGGGCACTTAGGTATTACGACTGTAAATAAATTCTTGATCAGGCGTAGTAGTAAAGAGTCACAGTGCCTTCCACCTAGGCGTACAGTCATGGAAGACGAGACGCCATTCAGCCAAGGATCGCGAAAAGATGCAGGTCCCTTTCCAACCATACCCCCCATCAAAAAAATTCCTCTCGTTTTCCCTCCAAAAGCAAATTTATAGCTGTAATGCATCCCAAAACCCAAACATATCCTTATCAGACGCTCAGATTATGTGATATTCTAAATGAAATGCAAGATCGAGCAAAAAATAAGTCTCTTTAGAGAGCCAACATTTTGGCAAGTATGAAGAGATACGGTGTCTTTTTCACCAATCCCCAAATCAAATATCTACGTGATTTCCCCTCCAGAAACAAATTCGCACCTACGAAACATCCACAAACGCAAAATTTTACTTGTCAGACGCTCAAATTATATGTTGACATTTAAAAGAAACGGAAGACGATGCCAGAAGGAAGGTTTCTCTCTTCTGAGAGCCAACATTCTGTTGTCGAATGGCGCTGGGTGGAATGTAAACATTGTGACTTCATGCACTCTGACTGGCTGCCAAAATCTGAGTGAATGCTGTGATTGTATGGAGACGGGCTAGTGTAATTCCTGGTCTCCACTTTACTACATTTTCGTAGATGGTACTTGTGTCCCATGAAATATTATCCTTTGTCTGAAAATTCCCCTGTTATAAAGGTTCATGTGCGTGCCTGTGTGTGTATGTAAACCCAGCAAGATTGTCTACAGGACTATGTAACTTGCAAGGAAACACACATGTGGCTATATTCATTTAAGAAAAAAATTGTAAGTCAGCAATTTTAAATAAATTTTTTTTGTAATAATTTATAAAAATGTATGTCTTGAATATGCTTGCTGTCATAAAATTTCTGGTGTTTCCTTATATTATTATTATTATTATTATTATTATTATTATTATTATTATTATTATTATTATTATTATTATTATTATTATTATTATTATTATTATTATCAGGGACAGAGTACACTGTCTTCGAATTTGTAGAGCTCTGCCTTCTATTTCCAATAGATACCACTACATAAAAGTGGTAGTGTAAAGCGTATGTATGTATGTATGCATATATATAAATGTGTATATATATATACATATAAACAGACGCATATATTTTTCTAACCTTGACCAAGAAAGATTTTTGTAAAAGCCAACAATCTATCAAACATATTTTTTATTTCAACTCCTACAGATTTCGGAAAACTGTGCAAGGTCCTCTTTTTGTTTTTCCTCGTTATCTACACTGAGCTTAGCCCATTCCTTTCTATATAATATATACTATAATATATATATGATTTTGTAGGTGTGGGGGAAAGGGGATCGTTTATTGAATAGACCGAGAGGAATGGGTAGTCATTCCAGACCCTAAATCTTCTCCTTTGAATTCTTCTTCTTCTTCTTCGAGCCTTGCACAGTCTTCCTGGGAATCTCTTGTTACGTAGATGCTGTTACATACAACTAAAATAAATGGTTTTAGCTCGTGGATACATTCATATATTCACCAACAGGTTGCTGAGGAGTTTAATTCTTATTTTCATCTTACTTTTTTTTTCTATTGTAGGGGGTATGAAATACGCAATATTGGGCCTTACAAAGGCTATCAAAAGAGCTCGTATTGCCTTACCACGTCGTGGTCTCGGAATCTACTGAAGCTTAAAGAGTGGCATTGAGAAGCTGGCACCTACTGTACTGTACTGTACTGTACAGTACAGTACAGTACAGTACTGTACATTGTTGAAGGGTGCTAAAGAGAGTTTGCTGAAAGTGGTAAGGCTCATGATGCTGTTGAAAGCTAATAAGGAATATGAGCTTAAAGGGTACAAGCCAAAGGTCCAGTTCGAAGACGCCTCAATGATGTAAAGTAGAGAAAAATCATAAAAAATACTTACTGAGGCTTCTGATGTATAGATTTAGGTTTAATAATTTTATTATTATTATTATTATTATTATTATTATTATAATTATTATTATTATTATTTGTTGTTATCTGCATTCACTAAGAGATTATTAATTTAATGATTATATTCAATTAAAATATAATTCCTCGGATATGGGACGTAGGCCTTTTTCATAAGCTAAGACGGTCCTCCCCCAAAAAATCTTCGACGGCGGGACGGGACGGGACAGTCCCGTTGGAGAAGGACCGTGGGACCAAAACAACAAGGTGTCATAAACGCGATCAGAAACGGTCTGGCTAGGGTAGAAGACTTGACGTCACGCTAATTCCACCTTGCTGAATCAGATACTACTTTAGGTGATTATGCTCCAAGCAAGTGGGTTCTTGTAGAGATTCTCTTCTGGGAACACAATGTCTCTCTACAGAAGTGGATTCGTGTAGTAATTCCCTTCTGGGAACAATGTTTCTCCACAGGAATGGATACTTTCAGTGATTCTCTTCTGGGAACACAGTGTCTCTTCACAGAAGTGGATTCTTGTAGCAATTCCCTTCTGGGGACACAATGTCTCCACAGAAATGGATATTTTCAGTGATTCTCTTCTGGGGACACAATGTCTCCACAGAAGTGGATTCTTGTAGAGATTCTCTTCTGGGAACACAGTGTCTCTTCACAGAGTGGAATCTTGTAGTAATTCCCTTCTGAAACACGATGTCTCCACAGAAATGGATATTTTCAGTGATCCTCTTCTGGATACACAATGTCTCTCCCTAGAAGCGGATTCTTTCAGTTGATTCCCTTCTGGGAAGGCGAGAACCTTAGGATCTGAACCCCAAAATAAGAAATAAGGGATTCTATTCTAGTGATTGATTTGTGATCGCAGCTTTTGGCACCAATATGACAGAAGGGTCACGTGCACAGCTTTCTACCTCTCTCACCGTCTGGAGGCAAATGGATAACAACAGTCAGTATTAGAAGAAAATATGATTTTAATATGAAAAATGAAGGTTTTATTGATGCGGTCGAACTTCGCCCAAATGATGTACAAGTTATTTTGACTTAGCTCAGAAAAAACATAAAATTCCTCACTTTTCTTTGCCTTCAGAAGAAAACGTCAAATTTTCCATTTTTTTTTTGCCTTCAAGACTGTGAGAAGTAGCAAGTAAGCAAGCAAGCAAGCAAGCAAGCACGCTGGTCCTACCCTACCCCCGAAAACTATAAACCACTGGAAGGGATAGTGAGACAAGTATATTCCACCTCTGGTAGTGAGAAGTTTCATCACTCACACTGAGATTTGAATTCAATGGAAGCCGTATATCTTTTGGTTCGATAACTCTCTTGATTTCTACGAATTGGAAAGAAATAACGTCTGATCTGATGTTTTTACTCTTGATGGAACAGGAAGCTTTCTGTAGATTAAAAAAACCAAGTATTTTTGTTCTTGTATCTCAAATGCAACAGGAGAATCTACGTTGCATCAATTTGCCTTTTGTTGCAAGCACAGTCAAACTCCAGACGCTTGATTTTGCTTGCAAGGAAACTCTGAAAGAGGCGAAACAAATATGACAGCTTCTGTCTGACGAGAGTAAAATATTTCTCTTTTGAGAGAAAAAATAAAATAAAAAACACACAAAGTCCTCTCACTTCACTGTTTCTTGTTCTGGCTGCTGTGATAATTCTTTTAAAAAGTCAATAACTTATCTATTTCCATTTATTTTGTAATTGTGGTTTTTTTCCTTGTTATTCATTGCTTGTCTGTTAAAATGTTGCTTATATTCTTCTCTCCCTTGATTTTTTTTTTTTACTCTGTCGAGTGAAAATAGTGTTATTGCCATAATTAGCTCCACTGATCTTTATAATATGTACTTGTTATGAACTCGAAACTCCAAGTCTCTTAGTCCAGGGGTTGTTCTTCTTGTTGATTGGTTAATGCGATGTTTATTCCTTGATCCTGATTGGTTAGGACGTCAGAATTTAAGATGGTGGAACGGCCACTGTTTGCCAAGACGTAGTTCAATTCTTAAATGCAATGATTTAAAAGTACCAGTTGTGCGTGTTGGGCCGTCAGTAGCAATGGTAACGTTGCTGTAGGCACTTTTTGCAGTTGGAGGGAGGTGCCGTTACAAAGGTAAAGCTTCTAAAAGCAATTAGAAAGGAGTGCCTACAGTTGCAATGGAGGGATTGCCGATACAAAGTTATTGCCTCTGGTTGCAATTAGAAAGGAGTGCCTATGCATAGGCACTACCTATAGTTGCAAGGGAGGAAGTGCGTGTATAAAGGTATTGCCTTCGATTGCAATTAGAAAGGAGTGCCTATGTATAGGCACTGCCTCCATTTGCAATGGAGGGAGTGCGCGTATAAAGGTAATGCCTCCAGTTGCAATTAGAAAAGAGTGCCTGTACATAGGCACTGCCTACAGCTGCAGGGAAGGGAGTGCTTTTATAAAGGTATAGCCTCTAGTTGCAAATAAAAATGAGTGCTGATACAAAGGCATCACTTCCATTTGCAAGGGAAGGAGTGCAAATATAAAGGCACTCACTGCCTACAGCTGTAACAGGGAGAGTGTGCCGATACAAAGGCAATACCTCCACCAAATTTAGATAACAGTAGTCTGGCGTCCAAAATTTTCCAAACAATAGTAATGATATTGCTAAGTTACCAGGATGTGAACCAAGAACTCTCCATCAATTTTTTTTTTTTATCTTAGAGTATATCCAAAGATTAACTTAAAAAAAACGAAAGAAAGAAAGAATAAAATAATCAGAGATCACTGCTTTAATATTTTGCTCAACAACGGGACTTGAATTTCGAGTTTATTATTAGAATTATTATTATTATTATTATTTTCTCTATTATCCCTTGCCGTACCTTTGAAAGTCTTTTACCAAACGGTGTTAAATTCCCAGTGTCCCAGCCATTTAAAAAAAACATAGAGAGATTTATATTATTAATATAACACTGTTGAACCCTCCCCATGGATGTTATTTGTTTTTTTTTTAACAAAACTGAATGGAAAAATGGTAAATAAAAATCTGAAAAATGCCTTAAAAGCACTGAACTGGGCCACTCGGGAGTCTAGCACATGGGAAAAGACTAAGCCTTCATTGTGTAACCTCCTATTTTTTTTTTTTTTTTTACAAAATGAGTGAGATGACGTGATTCGTACACTGATGTACTCTCAAAATGGTAATAATATATATATACAAATATACTATGAAATCGAAGCTTCAATTTCCCAAAGCTTCTGGTAATATCCGGCTTTCAGACTTACTATTATTATAATATATTATATATTTTTTTAATCCTTGTTATATTCTGAATGCTGATTTAAAAGTGTATCTATGAAGGTTTTTTTTCTTGTACATAGTTAAATCAATAAATGAAAAACGCGCCACTGTCCTCTTGTGTTTTATTTGTTTTTTTATTCCTTTTTCGCGAAGATTTTAATTGAATAATTTTGGTTTTAATTCTCAGGTTACTGAAATTAAATTGGACAATTGTCTAGTGAATAAATACATATAAATGAATATTAATATTTCGACAAATCTGAAGATATTGAAGCAAATGAAATAAAAGTGGACGATTGCTGAGTGAATAAATATATAAAGATTAATATTTATATTGGAACAAAGCAGAAGATATTCAAGTAAGATAAAATGGAACTCAATTTAGATGTTACTGAATGTATGATGCTTAAATAAGGTCAACGAAATGCAAAGAAAAATAAAATGGAATTGAATTTAGATGTTAATAAGAATAAGGTGTTTAGATAAGGTCAATAAAATGCATACTTGAATAATGTATAAAACTTGAAGGAAAATTATGAGCAAATGAATTAATAATGATGGGTTGTGCATGTGTATTTATAATGTGCATGTACAGTGTACATGTGCAATATGCTTATATAATGTGCATGTATAATGAACATTTGCATGTACAATGTACATGTGCAATAAGCACGTACAATGTGTATGTGCATGTACAATGTGAATGTACATGTACAATGTGTACGTACAATGTGCATGTCATGTACAATGCGCATGTACATGTTCATGTACAATGTACATGTACACGTGCATGTACAATATGCATGTATATGTACATACATATATTGGTTGACTGGCTTGGACAAATAAATAATAACCCAATAAATATATTAATGATAAATAAGAAAACATAAACGAATTAATAAGTAAAAAGAAAAACACGAACTATCCATTGCCTTGATCAAACGTCAAGGTCTGTTCTATAAACCTTTATCAAAAGGTAACGCCTATTCTATAAACCTTTATTAAAAAGCAAGGTCTATTCTATAAACCTTTATCAATGGGCAATGTCTATTCGATAATCACTTATCAAAAGGAACTCCTATTCTATGTACCTTTATCAAAAGTCAAGGTCTGTTCTATAAACATTTATCACAACGGAAGGTCTGTTCTATAAACATTTATCACAACGGAAGGTCTGTTCTATAAACATTTATCAAAAAGCAAGGCCTATTCTATAAACCTTTATCAAAAGGCAAAGTCTATTCTATAAACACTTATCAAAAAGCAAGGCCTATTAATAAACCTTTATCAAAAGGCAAAGTCTATTCTATGAACACTTATAAAAAAGCAAGGCCTATTCAATAAACCTTTATCAAAAGGCAAAGTCTATTCTATAAATACTTATAAAAAAGCAAGGTCTATTTTATAAACCTATATCAAAAGGCAACACCTATTCTATAAACCTTTATTAAAAAGCAAGGTCTATTCTATATACCTTTATTACAAGGCAAGGCTATTCTATGTACCTTTATAAAAAATCAAGGTCTCTTCTATAAATACTTATCACAAGGCAACGCCTTTTTTATAAACACATAAAAAAGCAAGGTTTATTCTATAAACCTATATCAAAAGGCAACGCCCATTCTATAAACCTTTATCCTAAAGCAACGTCTATTCTATAAACCTTGATCAGCAGACAACGCATACTCTATAAACCCACATCAAATGGCATCGTCTGTTCTGTAAACCTATATCAAAAGGCAACACCTATTCTATAAACCTTTATTAAAAAGCAAGGTTTTTATGTACCTTTATCAAAAATCAAGTTCTGTTCTATAAACACTTATCACAAGGCAACGCCTATTTTATAAACACTTATAAAAAAGCAAGGTTTATTCTATAAACCTATACCAAAAGGCAACGCCCATTCTATAAACCTTTATCCCAAAGCAACGTCTCTTCTATAAACCTTGATCAACAGACAACGCACACTCTTTAAACCCACATCAAATGGCAACGTCTTTTCTATAAACCTATATCAATGGAATGGAACGGAATATGTGATTTTGGCATAAAGCCAAGCACTTGGACCCATAGAATCATTCAGCGCTATCATAAACCTATATCAAAAGGCAACATCAATAAACCTTTATCTGGTGGCCATGTTTACCATCTCACAACTTAAAGACTAACACTTGAACCTTACCTGCCACTTGTAGATAAAACTTAATCCCAGGGTCATTTTGGTCGGTTGCACCGTATCCAGAGGTCCACACAACGTCTCTCAAGTCTCTTTAACTCCTTATAACACACTGGTAAGCACTTGTGAAATGGGGCCTGCTGGTATAGGCCAACAATAAAAACATCAAGGCCAACTTGACCGGAGTAACTTTAGAACGACACTGCGTGTGAGTTTTAGCCTACCCTCACTAAACGAAAACAGGTAGGTGGAATCTATTGGTCGTAGGCTGTTTCCTACTCTGTTTGCTAGCTATCACCTCTTGACTATTATCATTTTTACTGTCTGAGGATGAACCTAGGACACGGTTCAAAAGCTTTCAATATTTATTAAAGATCACCAACTATTATTATTATTATTATTATTATTATTATTATTATTAGTATTCTAAACGAAGCCTATGCACATGGAGTAAGGCCACCACCAGATGGATTTCAAACTTTTTAAAGAAATATTTTGGTGTTCATTAGAACGAAGTAACAGAAGGTAATGGAAAATACAGAAAGATGGGATCGGTTATCAGGAAAATAAATAAATAAATAAATAAATAAATAAACAAATAAATAAATAAATAAATAAATAAATAAATAAATAAATAAAAATAAATAAATAAATAAATAAAAATGCAAGTAAATTCCTAGTCGGTCTGCTTGGCTGTAGGGTAGGTAATAGACCATAATACATCAGTAGCTACAATACGTTAGTCTTACTAACGTACCCACAAGCCTAGCTCAGGGTCGACAACCAAAATTTATGATTTCCATATTTCTGGGCTTATAACTTATAAGTCACTGTAACGTCGAAGGCGACTGTGTAAGGTGCCTACTGATTCATCGGTGACCATCTGCAACACTTCGTTTATCGTGGTGGGCTTAAAACACTTTAACCAAAGAAGACAGCTGTACATGAAACAAAAGAAGGAGAATGAATACTTTCAATTTTTCTCCGACGAGGATGGATATTCCTTGTTCTCTGGTTTTGTGATGTTATGCAAAAGACTTCAGATGTGATTTGTATATCAAGAATGAAAGCGTCAAACAAAACTTTGGTTAATGACATCGAACCTTACAAGAGGCTTAAAATATATTTATTGAACCGTACTATACTCTGTTTATAAATCTATTGAAAATTCTTTATACAACAACAAGGTGTAAGACACATTTTTACAAAATGCAATTTGGAAATTGAACATAGGAGGAGTGTTTAGTGAAGAAAAAAATCCTTAAAAGTAGATTAGTACTACAAGTCAAAATAAATCGTTAACTTAAGACTAGGCCTAGAGAGCACTACTTCGATTGAATGCCGAAGCTGAACCTTTAAGAGTTCTCGTCTAAGAGGAGTGGAGAGAGTGACGAGAGAGAGAGAGAGAGAGAGAGAGAGAGAGAGAGAGAGAGGCCTCCATAAGAGTAGATTAACACAAGCAAAAATAAATCGTTAGCTTGAGACTAGGCCTAGAGAGCACTACTTCGATTGAATACCGAAGCTGAACCTTCAAGAGTTCTCGTCTAAGAGGAAGATGGAGAGAGAGAGAGAGAGAGAGAGAGAGAGAGAGAGAGAGAGAGAGAAAGCCTCCATAAAAGTAGATTAACACAAAATAAATCGTTAGCTTGAGACAGACTAGGCCTAGAGAGCACCACTTCGATTGAATGCCGAAGCTGAACCTTCAAGAGTTCTCGCATAAGAGGAAGAGAAAGTCAGCCTAAGAAGCAACAAATCTTTAACTTGAGACTAGTCTTGTGACTAGGCCGAAGAACACAATTTCGAATGAATACAGTCTTTAAAACCTTCTTCATGAGTTCTGGTCTAAGAGGAGAAATAAGAGGGAGAATTCAGTCGTTAAACCTTGAAAAAAGAGTTCTGGTCTAAGAGGAGAGAAGAAGAGGAGAGAAAAAGATGACGACGAAGAAGTCAGCCATGTCGGTACTGACAGATGAATCTCTGGACGACGGTGCAAGTCTCGTCGTTGAAGAGCTTCGGGTAGTCCGACATGACTATCTCCAGGCAGTTTTCGTCCCCCCCGAGGTTGTCCGGCCGAAGGAAGAGCCAATCCTCCGGGTCTATGGGACGCCCCGAGACCCAACTCCAGGCGCCGTCGCCGGAGTCCAGGCTGTTCCCTCCTACCCAGAAGTAACTCGGACCTGTGGATGAGAGAGAGAGAGAGAGAGAGAGAGAGGTAAACATACATTAGTTAAGGAGTCATTTTTAGGTATAACCATCAATTTCAGGCCAAAGTTCATTGAAGGAATCGACATGAATATTAAAACTAATCTGTGATGCTCACGTAATCCACTATAGGTCTAAGTAAAGCTCATTTAAATCCCACTGATTTAGATCCCATTTATTTAAATCCCATTTAGTTAAATCCTACTGATTTAAATGCAAGTGAGTTAAATCCCACTGGTTTAAACCATATTTATTTAAATCCCACTGATTTAAATCACTCCTTATTTAAATCCTAGTTATTTAAATATCACTGATTTAAATCCTAATGATTAAAATCCCCCTTATATAAATCCCTCTTATTCAAAGCCCCCATCATCTAAATCCTACTTGTTTAAATCCTCCACGTCTAAATCCCCTTTATCTAAATCCTACTGATCTAAATCCCCCTTATCTAACTCCTACTTCTATAAATTCTGCTATCTGAATCCTGCTTATTTAAATCCCACAGGTTCAAATCCCCTTATTTAAATCCTACTTGTTTAAATGTCCTTATGTAAATCCTACTTGTTTAAATCCCCATGTCTAAATCCCCCTTATCTAACTCCTACTTATATAAATTCTATCTGATTCCCACTTATCTAAATCTCACAGATTTAAATCCCCCTTATTTAAATACCCTTATCTAAATCCTACTTATTTAAATCCCCTATATCTAAATCCCCTTTATCTAACTCCTACTTATATAAACTCTGTTAATCTAAATCCTAGTTATTTCAATTCCACAGATTTGAACCCCTCTTACTTAAACCCTACTTATCTAAATGCGCTTATCTAAATCCTACTTATCTAACTCTTACTTATTTAAATCCCATTTCTAAATCATCCTTTCTAAATCCTACTTATTTATATCCCACAGATTTAAATCCCCCTTATTTAAATCCTACTTATCTATATCCCCATTATCTAAGTCCTACTTATCTAACTCTTACTTATTTATATCCCATATCTAAATCCCCCGTACATGAATGCTACTTATTTAAATCCCCCATATCTAAATCCTACTGATCTAAATCCCACACTTACCGAAAGTTTCCGCCAAGTACGTTTGCAAGGCGTAGACGTTCTGGGGCTCCGCTAGGTCGCCCCCCATACCCTGACATACCCTCCTGGCCTGGTGCCACGCCAGCTTCTTCGGGTGGGCGTAGAAACACTCGTAGACGACCTCCGTGTAAGGGTAGGGGCAGCCGTTCCCTGTAATGGAAGGTTATGGGCATATCTATAGGCCTATTAGTGTCGAATGATACGTATAGGCCTAACTGCTATAGGTTGTGTATATATGTATAGGTCTAGTATCATAGGCACGCTATATATAGGCCTAGTTTATTGGCAAGATGTAGTTATATATGTCTAGTATTATAGGCATGTACATATAGGACGAGTATTATCTGCACGTATATATATCCAAGTATTATAGAAACGATATGTATAGGTCTAGTGCTAAGGTCACCTTACCTCAAGGCAAAGGCTTGAGTCGGCATAAGAATCGATAAAAACCTGCCAGCAACTTTTGACTCAGAGAGAGAGAGAGAGAGAGAGAGAGAGAGAGAGAGAGAGAGAGAGAGCATGCAATGTCAAGTATTACAGGCATAGTCAAGTGTCGTACTTATAGGCATAGTACTGAGGCCCACATCATACCACACTTACGATCTACCTTAGAGAGAGAGAGAGAGAGAGAGAGAGAGAGAGAGAGAGAGAGAGAATTGCATTGTTGGTAAAGGTTGTAGGTACTATTACCACACGAAACATCTATATAGCTAAACATTAACCTTTAGCAAACTGACATTTTTGTTATGATAAAACAGATTTCAACTTTTGTTATTGTGAGACGTAACTTATATAATAATAATAATAATAATAAACTCCCTACTTACTTTTAGTAGTAGGGCTCTCTCTCTCGAGTAGGGCAATAGCAGCTTCTTTTAGCCTCATTAGGGAATTCAGGCTGTTCGACACTCCTGGAAATAAATAAGGAATGAGCCTTGATAAATATGGGATATGCATTATAATTAAATAACCTTAATAGATAAGGAATGCGTATTATAAATTTAAGAATAATCCTTAATCAATAAGGAATATGTATTATAGATTAAGAATAAGCCATAATAAGTAAGGTATACGTATTATAAATTGATAATAAGTTCAGTAAATATGGAATACGACTTTAAATTAAGGATAAGCCTTAATAAGAAAGGAATACGTAGTATAAATTAAAAAATAAGCCTTAATTAATAAGGAATGCGTATTATAAGTACTATAATACGCCAATGATAGTTCACTATCCAAATAACACGGGCTTATTCACGAATTATTAGTGAAAATATTAATAGTGACTATTGCGGCGTGTTTAATCTGTGGTCATCCCTTATTATCAAGGTAATATACAATACAATAAGATACAATAAAAGTATTGTATGAATGTGGCAATAATTGTCATGCTGTTTTACCCCGTAGCATTATTAGGGTCATACAATACAATACAGTACAATACATCGTACGATACATCATAATATAATACAATACAATCGTTAATGATGGCTTATTACAATCAAGTAATGAAGGAGAGTCTGGGGAGGAGGGGGAGGTGGGAGGGAGGGGCCATGTACCTCCCCCTCGTCGGTTGTCCCAGGTAAGAAAATCATGCGCGCGCAGGTATGTTGTGACGTCACGGCCTCTTCCTGCGTGAATGGAAGCGATCGTTTGTAGTAGTAGTAGTAGTACTACTACTAAGGAAGTAGTAGTGTAACTTGAGATGTGCAAGGATAAGCACATACGCTCACGTTCCTCCGTGCGCACGCACGTGTATGTGTTAGCATGTGCGTTTGCGTGCGCGTCCCGATGCGTATAGGCGTAAATGACCTTCAGGATACTGGATTAATTAAGCCTGAAGGAGGAGGCTGCCTCAGTCTGTCAGTCTG
>NC_061104.1:2789182-2796682 GCF_015104395.2 Macrobrachium nipponense
ACTTTCAGTCGATCATCTGACAGAAAACAGTATTTTCTAAGGTTGATCTCCATATGAACGTCGCCATAACAGGTATAAATCTCGAGTCTGAGGCCACGTTCAGTCGATCATCTGACAGTAAACAGTATTTTTCAAGGGTGATCTCTATATGAACGCGCCCTTAACAGGTAAATTCGATACTGAAGCCTCGTTCAGTCGATCAATGGTCGGGTTATTTGAGTTAGCCCCCCGCCGGACGGTGTTAGGTGCGGATACAGAGAACGACACCAATCACTTACGATGACATATTGGCTCAACCGCGACGCGGATATCAAATCTGAGTGGATGGTGCTTTTATTTTTTTTTTTCATCTCGATTCTCTCTCTCTCTCTCTCTCTCTCTCTCTCTCTCTAAGGTGTCAGTGACCCTGGCAGTTGTAACACCAGATAGCTCACAATCAATCAGTCAATCTCTCTCTCTCTCTCTCTCTCTCTCTCTCTCTCTCTCTCTCTCTCTCTCTCTCTTTTTCTTTGCTATTGTTTAATTCTCTGCTTTTTTATTTTTTATACAATCTCTCAATCTCTCTCTCTCTCTCTCTCTCTCTCATTTTCTTTGATATTTAATTCTCTGCTTTTTAATTTTTTTATACAATCTCTCTCTCTCTCTCTCTCTCTCTCTCTCTCTCTCTCTCTCTCTCTCCGTTAAAGCAACCTTGGGACAAGGATGGGTCAAAACTATTGATCTTAATATGCCAAATTTTAAGTCACATAATGCGCATACAGACACACACACACAGACACACACACAATAAAAACCGGTTCGTGTACGCTCATAAATAAATACATTGGCGTGTATATATATATATATATAATATATATATATATATCTATATATATATATATATATATATATATATATATATATTTATATATATATAATATACATTTGTATTTATAAGCAGATAGATAGAGGAATGTATAGATAGACAAACAAACAAACAAATAGATAAATAAATAAATAGATAAACGCTCGGAAACCTGTCGTTCCATGTCACAGATAATCACAGGAAACACACTGACATATTATTCTTAAGACGATCTGAACGTGAGATCTGTAACACACACCAGGATCTGTGACAATATACTTATAGCCTCATAAAAACATCACGAAGTGCGTGGGAAAACGTCATTCGATTCACTCTCTCTCTCTCTCTCTCTCTCTCTCTCTCTCTATGTAGAGGTGGGATTAACTTGTGGTTCGTCGACGAACTTGAGCTTAATGTCACATGTATTGTTATTTGTTTTATGCATATTTTCTCTATTCTTTCTTTACCATGAAAATGAATGAAACAGAATAAAGGTGAAAAAGGAAGGAGATAGATAGATAGATAGATGGCTAGATAGAGAGAGAGAGAGAGAGAGGACACGTGGGTGTTAATAAATTTCATGGGTCATATAAACATTGTTTAAAAGACTCTTCACATATCAGCCGCCATCTCTCTCTCTCTCTCTCTCTCTCTCTCTCTCTCTCTCTCTCTCTATTGTGTCCGCTTCATGTGCCATTAAATGCTCAAACAAGATAAGTACGCACATACCTAGTCGACACTAGCTTATGTGACCATGTGTGTGTGTGTATGTACGCATTTGTTATTGTATATGTTTACGTATGTGTATATGTGGCAGATGTTTACGTATGTTTACGTATGTGTCATTCAGTTACTGATCTTCACTACGTCTTCAGAATTTAGGCTTTAAACATCAGTCAAAAGGAGCATTATCTCTACTTGTTGAATGAATGACATTACCCCCCCTCACTCTCTCTCTCTCTCTCTCTCTCTCTCTCCCTCTTTCAACCCCCTCCTCCCTCTCTCCTCGTCTCTCTCTCTCTCTCTCTCTCTCTCTCTCTCTCTCTCTAAACTTTGACCAGTGTTTGCGTGATTCATAGAAAAGTATTAGTCCCAACACTTATCCACCTCTCTCTCTCTCTCTCTCTCTCTCTTTCTCTCTCTCTCCTTTTAGTTAACGTCTCCGTGACTAATAAAATTGATTAACCCAAACACTTGTTCTTATCAGTCTCTCTCTCTCTCTCTCTCTCTCTCTCTCTCTCTCTCTCTCTCTCTCTCTAACGTCATTCATAATTTTTTTCCATAATATCTGTTTTGATATCGTTCAAGTCGGTCACAAACGAAATAATAATAATAATAATAATAATAATAATAATAATAATAATAATAATAATAATAATAATAATAATCACACTGAGCCACTCACCTTCGGCGTAACACGACGAACACTGCTGGGTCCTCGTTGTATTCAGGATCTCCGCGAGAATTTCGGAGTGTTGGACCAGGGCCAGCTGGCTCATCATGATGGCCGATTGGAGCTCGACTTGCTTATCCGAATCGTCGTAGACTCCTGAGGTTGTGATAGGGAGAAGGAAGAGGACGAAGAGGAGAAAAGTTGCGTGGGATGGTGAAAGCATTTTTTTTTTTTTTTTTTTTTACTTTCTATTCGGTGAGGAGGAAGGTTTAACTGAGGTGAATTTCGTTTTATTGGAGGTATAAGATTCCCACTTAAACAAACCGGCTGTTTTCTCGAGAAACTTTAACCTGAGGTGATGTTGGGTTGCGATCAGTTTTGGAGCTGCAAGTTGCAGTGTTGCTGTATTTTTTATAATGATTTCAGAAAAGTGTTCAAAAAGTGGTTTTCACTTTTGAATCGTGGGTAATAATGATTGTCACTTGTGGAACTGCAAGTGGCAGTGTCTTTGCATTTAAAATTAAGTGTCTAATAAGTGTTTCAAAGTAGTGCCAGTCTTCGAACTTCAAGTTGCCGTCTCTCTTCAGGTATAAAAATGATTTGAAAGTGCTTTTCAATTTTGTTCTGTGGATATTAAGTGATTGTCACTTTTTGAACTTTGAGTTGAAGTGTTTCTGTATTTCTTATAATAGGTGTTGAAAAGTGTTCAGAAGTGTTTTTCACTCTATTGCCCTGGATATTAATGGCTTTTCACTTTATAAATTTCGAATTACAGTGCCTCTGTGTCGAAAAAGTGCTCAAAATTGCATTTCACTTCCGTGTCCTACCTCTGTATTAAGAAAGCGTTCAAAAGTGTCCACAACTGGATTTTGAAGGATTGTCACTTTTCAGACTTCAAGCTGTCGCGTCTCTCTTGATGAATAAAGTGTTCAAGAGCTTTTCACTTTTGCGACGTTGGTATTAAATTATTGTCACTTTACGAACTTCAAGTTGTCGTGTCTCTGCGCTTATAAAGTGCTGAATAAGTGTTCACATTTGCTCCGTGGATAGCAAATGATCGTCACTTTACAAACTCCAAATTGCTGCTGCGTCTCTGTATTTAAATAAAAAGTGTTGAAAACTGTTCAGAATTTTGAGTTTCACTTTTTTCAAACTTTAAGTTGTCCTGGCTCTTCATTTATAAACAGTGTTCGAAAGCGTTCGCAGGTGCTTTTCCCTCTTTTCGAACTTCAAGTTGCCTCCTCACTTTATTTAAAAGAAAAGTGTTAAAACATGTCACAAGTGCCTTTCACTTTCCACAAAATCCACAAATCTTTCGAACGTCACAAAACCAGCACCACATTTCACTCACAAAACGACCAACCTTCGATTTAATGCACACGAATCTATTATTTCGCCGATTGTTTACGAATCCGTTAGCGCGAATATGTTGCAGTCGACGGCGGCATATGGCATCGTCGATAATACACACAAACACATATTTTCCCTCTTCCCGAATTATGACAGGTTTATAAAATCGGGTTTTCCAAAACTATCGGCGTCCACTTCCCATAAATTCTCGACCGGGGTCAGGCTTGGGTCAACACGTACACAAACACGGGCATTACGTCCTGTCATGTATGAACAGAAGGAGAGAGAGAGAGAGAGAGAGAGAGAGAGAGAGAGAGAGAGAGAGAGAGAGAGAGAGAGAGAGAGAGAGAAAAGGGAGAGAGGGAGGGAGAGAGAGAGAGAAGAGGGAGAGAGAAAGAGACAGACAGAGAGGTGACAAGGGAACTGAATCAGTGCATCCTCATGTCGCAGACCGGTCAGTCAGTCAGCTAGGTAGGTAGGTAGGTAGGTGTAGTTATAGCTAGCTATAGCTCAGCCCAACCAACCCTCGACGAACCAACGGACAATATCTGTTTTGGTGTGTCGATCAAAACCGAATATTGCCCCTCCCCCTTTTATTTCAACTTCCCAAATCGACGCCTACGGGATCTGCCTCGAATATATCCGTCTTGTCTGTGGGTCGACCGCTTCGACGGGGGTCGGGTCGTCGATTCGCTCCGGAATATATTCGACGAATGTCGAGTGGGATTTGTGCGTGTGTTTGAGAGAGAGGGAGAGAGTGAGTGGTTCCCGAGTCACGGTGCTGATGGTGATGATGATGAAGGCCGTACATTGACAGTTGGCGGGAGTAACCGCTGTTGAACTGGGATCCTGATGACCAACACTGAGCTAGTGTTGAGAGAGAGAGAGAGAGAGAGAGAGAGAGAGAGAAGGGAGTAGGGAAGGGGTGGTGGGTAGTAGTAGTAGTAGTAGTGGTGGTAGGAGGAAGAGAAAGAGAGAGATAAATGATAGCTGTCGGATGACAGGATACCCTGGGAGAGAGAGAGAGAGAGAGAGAGAGAGAGAGAGAGAGAGAGAGAAAGGGGAACGTATGTACGTATATCGCTGCAAGAAACTCGCAGCGTTAAGGGAGGAATGCGGAAAAGGATATATCTGGGATTCTTCTGATGTTACACACACAACACACACACACACACACACACACACACACTCTCTCCATGATCAAGAGAGAGAGAGAGAGAGAGAGAGAGAGAGAGAGAGAGAGAGAGAGATGCTTTTCCTCAGACGTTTCATATTAAGTGAATGAGGAGGATAGGCCACCCCCCTGGCCCCCTTAATAACACTTGGCAGACCAGCCTTCATATTTTCTGTACACTTCAGTGCATAGCGATGGTTTACGCTGTTAATGCCGGTGGTGACCACTGACTGCTCTTGTTTTCTTTGGGGTTTCTGCTTCTTCCATGTCCGCTTTTTCGTCATTTTTAGCCCGTTTGTATTTATCGTCATTCATTCTTCTTTGTTCCTAGTCGTACTTCTTTATCTTTACAGCCTCTTTTTCGTCACTTTTTCGTCTCGAAGTCTCGTACTCCTTCGTCGATGCAAATAACTTCTTTTAATGTTTCTTTTTCATCGTTATTAATAATTTTTCTTTCTGATGATTCATTCTCCTCTGTTCCTGGCTACATCTCTTTAATTTTTACTGCCGTTTCTTTATGACTATTTCGCCGATAAACTCCAATCTACGATGCAAAAAAAAAAAAAAAAAAAAAAAAAAAAACTTATCGAACGAGCCTTCAAAACAACCCCCCAAAAAAGAGTGATTTGCTTTTACTTTTCGTTTAAAATGAACGAGCCTTGAAAACATGTGATGAGGGACAGAGCAACTTTCGTTCATAATATTATTGGCGCGAACTTTTCTCATTCCCCTCAGAGGGCTCTAGGGAATCGTGGGTACGTGAGTACGTTCATGTAACTTGTAACTTGTTCGTAACCTCCAGTTAAGGTGTAGGTTATTATTATTATTATTATTATTATTATTATTATTATTATTATTATTATTATTATTATTATTATTATTATTAATCAGGGACGAACCCTATTCATATGGAACAAGCCAACCAAAGCCATTGGCTTGAAATTCAAGCTTCCAAAGAATATGGTGTTCAATAGGAAGACGTAAGAGGAGTTAAAATGGAAATAGAGAAAGGCTGTAACTAAGAGGATAATACTTCGATAATTTCAAATTGATTTATTTCACTGTCTAACTGTAATGCTTATCCGCCTGTCTAATGATTCCTGTAGAATTTTCAACAAGCAAAGTATGTCTTAAGTTAGAAATGTCCGAAATGAAATGTTTAGCGTTGAAAGTTCGTAAAAACTGAAGGATATCTTCCCATAATGATTAGAAAGAAAGAAAGAAAGAAAAAGGAAGAAAAAAAACTGAAAAAGATAAACTAAAGAAAACATGAAACAGGAAACGAATGAAAAACTCTAGGGCACATTCACGCCTCTTCCGGAGTCCCAAATCGCCCGGTTACGAAACCGGCCTGGGGCGCCCCAAAGGTGCCACCGGGGTCCCCTATGCGACAAGGAACCATCATCACCGTAATCATTATATCATCATCATCATCATATTCACCATAACTCACGGGCGTGATGATTGAGTTACGAGCTATGCTTGCCATGCTTTGTGCTGAGAGGGGCCGGTCCTATATCACGCTTGTGATAGAGCAGCTGGGGGCAAGAAGGGCTTTTACACCACGCGTATGAGAGGGCTAAAGGCCGGGATTACGAAATGAATGAACTTTGTGACTGTATACATTCCAACGCTATTATTATTCTTATTATTATGCTGTGTTTTGAAATGGAAATATACCGTCTTCTGTTATAATTATTGTATTTGTTGCAGCCATTGTGCTATTATTATTATTATTATTATTATTATTATTATTATTATTATTATTATTATTATTATTATTATTATTATTATTATATTGCGTTTTGGAATGGAAATATACTGTCCTCTGCTGCAGCCACGGTTAATAAATTGAGGTTTTAAAATGGCCATAATCTTATAGATGGTAATTGATGTTGGCATGACCGAAGACATTAGTTTACTGAGAGAGAGAGAGAGAGAGAGAGAGAGAGAGAGAGAGAGAGAGAGAGAGAGAGAGAGAGAGATGAACCCACTACACCTATAAAAAAACAATAAGTAATAGCTTTGCGTGACTAAATGAAAAAAAAGATGATTGAAAATGACAAGAAAAGTAGGAGTTACGAAGCAATTTTCCATTTCTATCGTAACGAGAAGAATTATGATCTTTCCTCGTCACTGTCCAAGTCGTTTCGTCACATCTGGACATGTGATCATTTTGAGTAATGATTTTGATCATTTCGTCTCCTTCAGCCACTGAACTCGGTCGTTTTTGTGTCTGCCGTAAAAGCACGTTTTGATGGGAAAGATCACATGACAGCAAGCACACTTTGGTAACATAAAAGGCGGTAACCACATGTTGATGACATCATAAGACAGCAAGCACATTTTGGGAAAGATCACATGACAGCAAGCACACTTTGGCAACAAATAAAAGACAGCAAGCACTTGCTGATGACATCATGAGACAGCAAGCACGTTTTGATGACAGATCACATGACAACAAGCACATTTTGATGAAACATTTTGATGGTACATTTCGATGGCAAATCACATGGTAGGCAAGCACACTTTGGCAACAAATAAAAGACAGCAAGCACATTTTGATGACAGATCACATGGCAGCAACCACATTTTAATGGCAATTCACAGGACAGCAAACACACATTGATGACAGATTATATAACAGCAAGCATACTTAGAGGACAAACAAATTTATGGAGAAGCAGAATGTCCTCTGACGATTAAGTACTCTGATGCAATAAAGTTAAAGACAGTCCT
>NC_061104.1:2801682-2944182 GCF_015104395.2 Macrobrachium nipponense
GGATGTGTATATAAAATCCCGTGTAAGCCTTGTGACAACTTTTACATTGGTCAAACGGGGAAAGCACTGGAAAAAAGAATAGAGCAACATAAACAATGTGTGAGATATGCACAGGGAAGTAGTGGTATATTTGTACATGTTAGTGAGAACAATCATGCTATTAACTGGGAAGGGGCAAAAAAGCTGGTGTCTTCTAATAATGCTTTGGAAAGGAATATCATTGAATCTAGTTTTATAAAAGAAAGTTACAACAATAATATGAACATCAGTCAAGAAATGTATAAACTTGATCCTTTAATATCAAAAGAAATTTGTAAATTTTAAATTTTAAGGTAGGCTGTAGAGATATATGAAAAATAGGATTATCATATTTGTAAACACAGTAAAGGGGGCAGTAGTGGTAATGAGATGTTTAACCCCGCCTCCCTGACTCCTGTCAGGCATGGACTTGTACCCTAAGCGGTAGTATCCCTTGAGAATTTATTGTAAATTTTAGCCTAATGATTTTTGAAAGCCACTCCTACCTTGACACCTGCCTGTGGGTGGATCTGCAGTCTCAAACGGTTGTTGTATGTTCGTCAGTACTGTCTTTGTAGTAATATAATACTCCGTGAATTGCTAATACTATGTATCAGTCCTTTGTCAATGGCTTGAAAATAAAGCCGAAACCGGTCAGGACCTACACCCTGTCTCTTAATTTTCACCTGTGGATATGTGTGATAAATGAATCACATGCTAAAGTGATTATAATCATTATATATACTGTATATATGTGTGTATGTATATATTTATATATGAATATATATACATATAAATAAATAATAGATTTAATGCCTAAAGTATTTTATTGTACCAACAAGTGTGACGAAATGGTCATGCAATTACTAGCATGAGATAAAAGTTGCCTGTAATGATAAAAGAGTGAGATATTGCACTTTGCTAATAAGATTATAATACCTAATTATATTGAATTTGGATACATAAATACTCTAATTTATTATATAAATTATTATATAAATTCAAATTTATTTGCTCATGAACTGCTTGTCTAAATGCACCAAATTGCTCACCATTCAAGTATTCACCTCCTGGACTAGTTGAAATGCGGATACTTCTGATAATCTTCTGGGTCTTTTTCAGGTAGTGCTCCTGTTCTGCTAATGCCGTCTTATACCTGGCATTGCTCGAATGTGGAGGGTCTCTTCTACGGGAATATCATTCGCTGTTCTATGAGGTAAGGTTTGCTTTAAGCGTTGGTGGTGGGGCCTTTGTCTTGTGTGAATTTTTTTATTCTTGCTGTTAGATATGCATATATATATTAAATATTATATTTATATTATATATATATATATAATATAAATGTATATATATGTATGTATATAAGTATATATATACATATATATACTATATTATATATACTATATATATGCATTAATATAATCTATACCTATATATTATTATATATATATATATATATAATATATCGATCATAAATAATATTAATCAAATATAATACTATCATATATATTATAGTGATATATATTATATATATTTATACTATATTAATTATATAGATAAGCCATTCTAGAGGGCTTATAAACAACTTCCCTAGAATATCGGAACATCTTACAAGACGCCATGAGGTCGTTAACGGTCATTCTCTCTCAGATGAAGAAAGCGTCACCTCCCCCCAAACACCCCCCCCCAAATCCCCCCCCCAAAAGTTCGTTGGTTGGCTTTAGCGTCACCTATATTGGCACCCATTGGTCAATAGACCTAAGGACAGGTGCCAGACCCAATCATGGCCTAGAAGCAATATATCGGGGGTTTCTGGGGGGTATTGAGGAGAGAGGAAACCAAGCGTCTCCTTGAGGGTCAGTTAGTGAAGCGTCGGTCAAGAGAAGGGAAAGACGCACTTTCCCCTCGTGCCCTCTGCCGGTTTCCGCTCGGTCTCAATCCCGCCGGTACTATAGATATTAAGTTCATTTCACTCGGGCCCTTGTGTAAATTCATTAGAATATAAGACCGGTGTTAAATTAATCACTGAGCGTTTGATTTCTGCATGACCCACAGTAACTTAAGAAACCCACGCGACCCAGGTCGGGGTCATAATTTTGGTGTCAGGTGTGTGGGGTTCGCTGCGAAGCGCTAATTAACAGTAAATATAGCGATCTGTGGGTCTTTCGAGGCGTCGGATTCGGTGACAAATTGTTCAGGTGCTTTATGATCGGAAAATACACGACGGAGCGGTCACATGAAACAACAACACAAAAGGGCCGACGTTGAAGTGATACGTTAAGCAAATTCGAGCTTGCCTTCACGTAACTAAATGTCAAAGTAACGAGCGGTAGATAGCGAAGAAAGTCGGCGTGCGATATTGCAATACCGAGCGCGAGAAATCGTGAAACGGGCAAATACACGCACACACGAGCTGTGCATAAAACGGTCAACAGACTAGAAAAACTGTATGCAGTGTATAAGCGAGGGAAAGACAGAAAGGACGAGTGTCGTATGATTGGAGTGAAGAATTTGCACTCCCCAAATATAAAACCAGCCAGTACGCTGGTTACGATAGCAAGTGGAAGGAGGTGATCGTCAGCACAGTGATCAGCAGTGCCTTCGCAGACCATCGGCGATGACAAAGAACGGAGCAAAGATGGCGGACAGCAATGAGCGCCCGCCAAAAGTCTTTTCCTGCCAAAGGGAAAGAAGAGTGCCTGGAGTCAGCTGTGTGCGCCCAAGAGAACAGGGGAAACAACCCTGTTTGGGCAGCGGGAGGGATACCAGTTCTCCCCCCCACCCCCCTAAGAGTAGCAGAGTGAGACTGTCGGAGTAGGGGACTCCCCCTACAGGACAGCACACCCCCCTCAAGAGCGGAATGGGTCGGAAGGAGATGGGCACTTTCCTCCTTCCCCTAGCCCCTCTAGCCGTTGAGGAGACGGTATTCACCTTCAGGATGGATGGGGGAGTGTGAGCTGTAAGCTTCGTCTGGTATAGACCAAGCTGTTAGAAGTAAGAAAAGCTGACAGCCGTCGGATGGCGGCTGACGACAGCAAGGGAGTGTAGCAAGACACTCCTCCCCTCCCCTCAAGAGGAAGGGGACGGCGACGTGGAGAGAGGAAGGAGGGTCAGCTGGGATCCTTCCTTGGCACAAGGGACACGAGGAGAGTAATTACTGACCAGCGTGAATAATTGTCAGTGAGGGTCTTTGTGAAGAAAAAAATTAAACAGTATGGGTATGAAAATGTGGGCAACCCGCAATGAAACAAGTTTCTTTGGTTTTGTTTTATTCACAGTAGTTTAAAGTTTTTTTTTTGTAAATATTATATTATCAAAAGGCTTTGTGATTAGTTTATTGTCTGTTCTGTGTTATTAGAATATGTCCTTTTGATTCGAATTTTTAAGTTATTCAAGTAATTTGTCTGAGAAATTTTGTTTTATCAGGAATAACGTAAACAATCAACTAGTGATATGTCGATTTCTTTTTTTTAATCAGATTTGTGGTAACTGAACCCTTTTGTGATTTATCTGTGATTGCAGTTTGAGTAATTTAATTACGAATTGTTCTATTAGAGTCAATGAGTAGTAACCAATTCACTGATATTGCTTGCTTAATGTTTTGTGGAAACTGTAGAGGAGGATTTTCTTTTATTTTGTTCATTTTTATTGTCGGTTTTCAAGTCCTCCACCTTGAGGGTAGGAGACCAAACCCGCCCCCCCTAGAGCCTCTCCTCAATAGCCAAAGTGGTTGTCAGAGAACACCACCAATAGTGTTTAATGTTAAATTTATTGTTATTAGTAGTAGTTACCTGGGTGTTGACCTCTTGAGATTCTCGTAGTAAACCAGATTGTTATTCTTTTATTTTCAAGTACTAATGATACGAGTCCATTTAAGATCACTGGTCAATGCCCCGGGTTAGGTAAAGAGAGAAAGAAAAATATAAAAAAAAATGGAAAAAGTAAATAAATGAATAAATAAAAAAAAACTAAAATAAATAAATAAATAAATAAAATATGAATAATGATAATTTTAGTTAAGTAATAATACAGAAGCTAATGCCATTACCAAGGATAATGCCTATCCATTGCCCTCGATCGGAGTGCTTTTGCTTAAAGTAAAGGAGAGTAAGTTTTTCGCCACATTGGATCTCAAGTCAGGCTTGCTTTTTGATGATGAAAGTAAAGAGAAAACGGCCTTTATAGCAATCGGCTATATGAATATAATTTCCTTCCCTTCAGGTTGAATATCTTACAGCTCATTTTCACGAGTAATGATACGCGTTTTAGCCTCTATAATTAGCATTGGAGTTTTTGCATATTTAGATGATTCATTGTAGTTGGTGCTACTGTAGAGGAGCATAAAGATAAGTTTTGGAAGCATTAAAGCGTCATGGGATGAAAATAAATTTAGAAAAATTTAAGTTTTTTTCCTAGGTCGAAGTAGAATTTTTTTTGGGGCACCTAGTAAACTTCGGAAGGCCTTAAGCCTTGTGCCGATAAAGTTGTAGCAATGAAAGAATTCCCACGACCAAAATCATGCGAAAGATGTAGCCTCAGCTTCCTCGGTACTCGCGGGTTACTGTCGGAAGTTCATTAGAAATTTTGGACAGATAGCAAGACCGTTAGATGCATTAAGGAAGCAACCTGATTTCCAATGGGGTGAGAAGGAGGAGGAAGCTTTTCAGAAATGAAAAGATGCCCTAATGAGCGACGAACTCTTGGATTATCCGAGGTTCGATCGTCCTTTTTCAGTGACCACATTCGCAATAGTGATATTGCGATAGGAGTAATCTCCCAGATTGACGATGAAGGTAATGAAAGACCAGTTTGTTTTGCATCACGAGGATTAAAAGGGGCAGAGAATAATTATAGTACCTTCGATCGAGAGGCTTTGGCGGTCTTATGGTTGCTGGAGAGACACAATTATTTATTTTTTTTTTGCTGGGACATAAAATAGGTTTTCACAGATCATCAACCATTAATGTACCTGCTGAATAAGAGCGAGATTACAAATCGCCAAACTCGTTAGATCGAGTGAATTTTTAGAGCTTGACATCTTAAAGATTGAATATCCCCCCCAGGTCCCAGGTAAGGTAAAAAGGATGGCGGATGCTCTCTCCAGGAACATCATAAGAGTAACAACTCGTGCTACAGGGCGCAGGGAGGAACGACAAAAGAAACCTCGTGACGTTGGTGGCACAGGCACTGCAGGCATAGTGCCAGCAACGTCGCGACGGTACCGAACAATGACAGTCAATCAAACGTAAGCGCGACGCGCAGAAAGCGGGAAATTCGCAAGCACTCTCAGATGAATGGGAGTGCCCGAGGCGGTAGCTGGTTAAATGCAGGTGGAACTCCGTCTGGGGGATTCCAGAATAAATGCCCGGAGAATGAAAGTGTGGTTGATTTTTGTGATTGGAATGTGCGAGAATTGGTTGGAAGTCAGGGTCTGAAGCCTGGATTAGCCAGATTAAGGCTTGTGTGGAAGGTGAGAGCAACGAGTTTCCGAATTTTGTGCATTTATCAAAAAACGTGTTTTTCATTGTGAAAGACGTCATGTTAAGTAAATATGAAAAGGGCCGCTGATATCCGAGCCCAAGTCATTCTTCCTCGAGCCTTATTAGAGACAGATATACACATAGATCATGTTAGCACTTAAGCTGGACATGTAGGCATTAAAAGATCTTTTAGAAGAGCCTGTGAACATTTCTTTTGGGTTGGCATGCTTTGAGACATAACTAGATTTGTAAGTAACTATCGTGTGTTTAATACGATGGAAAAGCAACCTGTTAAGTATTTTTTTTATTGAAAGAGCCATCCATTTTATTTATGTAAATCCTTACGGCAGGCATACAGGCATAGAAAAGTCCCTTGTCAGAGCACTCGGTGTCGTACTTGTTAAATTCTATCGTGAGCATTAAATGTGGTGAGACCACTCCCTGCGGCGCCAGGGTAATAAAAGTATTATTGTGTTCGTGGATGCGTATATACGCTCCCACCCATGGATAGGATGGTGGATATAACCTGCCTGTTGGGATCATATCATGTGAAAGAAATTAATCGAAATACTGGCTTATTCCACTTAATTGTACCAGAAGCACAAAGCGAGAAACACCTGTCGCACACAGTATACGTTAAGGCGCTTGGTGTACCACACCAACCAATCAGTATCCCATACCCGAGATTGGCCGGGTACCTGGGAGCCGAGCCAGAGAAAAACACCAGGGCGCAAGTGGGCGCCCGGCCGAGAGCAAGACCGAGCTCCCGAGCCTATGTCATAAGTAAATGCTATTTCAAAGTAAATGAAAGGGGTCAGTGAACAGAGTTTGTAAATGCCAACCCACGTCTTTGCCTAGGATCCAGAATCATGCCAGTGTTATTTTTTTTTAATTTTATTTCTTGTTGTCTCGATCAGATTGTCATGTGTCACGAATTTATGTTGATATAACTTGTCCAAATTATTTTCAGAACAAATGTTATTACCTGTGGATCATATTCTTATGTGTAATTTTGTTTTGATGTGGTTGTGTTGCTTATGTACGTTATTTTATTATTTTGATTTGTTGTTTTTTATTTGTGTTAAATTTGTCGCAACACCGATTCCATCCTATTTTATCTTTCATAAATTACACTAATGCTTGTAAAGTTTTTTTTATTTTCACAGATGATGAAATTTTTGTTTGTTTGTGCCTGAATTTCCAAATTTATTTCTATGGTTCTTTAGTTATTTTTTTATTTTTTTTTGTTTTTTTATGTGATAGTAGTAAATGCACATTGATGTTCCAGGAAGATTTTTTTTTATTTCGTAAAATTCCATTGCATTATTTTTGTTCCGTGTAGTGAAATTTAAATTATGTTTTTGATTATTTTGAAGAAATTTAATAGAGTAACGTGATACCAATGTCATTAAAAATGGATGCCATGTGTCGTGATTGCCAAGGGCAGTGCTGAATGTGTAAAATTTTCTGTCTTTTTGTTTCACCATTTGTTTTGATTATGAACCTGAACTTATTGAATGATTCTTTTTTTTTGGTTTTGATCTGTTCCAGGGAAGAGTGATTGTTCTTAATTTTTTTTTTTTATAAAGATCTTATGTTGTTGTAAGACGTGTTCAATTTACTTGTAACCTTTAGTTTGTACACACGTCAAATGGCCCCCTTTAAGATAGTTAATTTGAATTTAGATAAATCAGTACATTGAGGAAAGAGACTAGGGATGGGACAAGGCGAAAACTATAGCTTTGCGAGGACGCAAAGGAGTTTGGGGAGGGAGTGATAAGCCATTCTAGAGGGCTTATAAACAACTTCCCTAGAATATCGGAACATCTTACAAGACGCCATGAGGTCGTTAACGGTCATTCTCTCTCGATGATGAAGAAAGCGTCACCTCCCCCCAAACATCCCCCCCCCAAAAGTTCGTTGGTTCTTTAGCGTCACCTATATTGGCACCAGTTGGTCAATTTAGACCTAAGGACAGGTGCCAGACCCAATCATGGCCTAGAAGCAATATATCGGGGGTTTCTGGGGGGTATTGAGGAGAGAGGAAACCAAGCCCCGTCTCCTTGAGGGTCAGTTAGTGAAGCGTCGGTCAGAGAAGGGAAAGACGCACTTTCCCTCGTGCCCTCTGCCGGTTTCCGCTCGTCTCAATCCCGCCGGTACTATAGATATTAAGTTCATTTCACTCGGGCCCTTGTGTAAATTCATTAGAATATAAGACCGGTGTTAAATTAATCACTGAGCGTTTGATTTCTGCATGACCCACAGTAACTTAAGGAAACCCACGCGACCCAGGTCGGGGTCATATATATATATATATATATATATATATATATATATATATATATATATATATATATATATATATATATATATGATATAGTTGATGCTTCCGTGGCATTACCTTTATTTATACATGCATCACGTTTTATATATTTCGTGATCAAGTTTTTCATATATATATATATATATATATATATATATATATATATATATATATATATATATATATACAACGAAATACCCAAAACCATACAATTTCTTCACGCATATCAAAACATATTAAACCCAAATATCTCTCTACACAATGTCAACGGCATGATAAAACCCTTATCTAACCAAAATAATGATAACAAAAAAGATAAGAGACAAGGACTTCTTAAAAAAGTCCAGGTAACGATAAAGAGGCTTAGCCAGTCTGTTATCGGATGATGCTGGATTAAGCAATCAGTAATTTTTTTTGTGGTTCCATCTCTGGGAAAGACTAAATGTTGTTTTTCTCTAGATGTCGCTTTTGTTTGTTTTTATTTTTGTATATATGGGGGTAAAGGAGGGGAAGGATTTATTTATCTTGATGTTTATGGCACGAGAAAATCGTCGAGATAGCTTTTGTCTGTCCGTACACACTTTTTCTGTCAGCAGTCACATCTTAAAAACTACTGAGGATAGAGGGCTGCAAACTGGTATGTAGGTCATCCGCCCTCCTACCATCAAACGTGCTAAATTGCAGCCCTCTAGTCTCAGTAGTGACTATTTTATTTAAGGCTAAATTTAGCCGTATTCGTGCTTCTGGCAACGATATACGCGGCTCATACAGCATCATACCGAATCCACCGAAAGGAGATCAGTTTTCGGTCGCTTTGATTATACGATGCAATTTTTTCTAAGTGCCAAAAAACCCTCGTTTTCTAAGTAAAAAAAACTTCATTTTTGAATTACAAAAAAACTCCATTTTCGAAGTGCCAAAAAAGAACCATTATTTTCTAAGTGCCAAAAAACCTTTAGTTTTAAGTGCCAAAAAAAAAAACCTTTAGAGCCAAGAATGCCTCAGTTTTTTTTCATTAAAAAAAAAAAATTTTTTTACAGTACAAAGAAAAAGCCGTCATTTTCTCAATACAAAAATTCATTTTCCGAGTTAAAAAAAACCTTAATTTTTCCCAGTAAAAACCTTTATTTTCTTAGCAAAAAAAAAAAAAAGAAAAGAAAAACTCAAGTTTTTGCATCACAAAAGGCCTCCCCCCACAAACCCCCCAACAACCCACCCCCCCCCCCCCTCCACAAACCCAATAACTCCCCCCCCACCCCCCCCACCCAAATACAGCAATCATTTTCGCCATCATAAAAGTGTCTACTGAACATTTCGAATTACTTTGAAAATTTTTTTTTTCTTTTCTCAAATAAACCCCACTTAATGTCAAACGAACCTTCTGACGGAGTTAGCGTCAGTAGGAGCAGCAGCAGCAGCAGCAGCAGCACAGCAGCAGCAGCAGCAGCAGCAGCAGCAGCAGCAGCAGCAGAAGGTGCGCCTTGGGCAGCAGCAATCGTGGGGCTTATTTCAATTTAGGGGACTTTTACGTCCCCCTAGCACCAAGTCATTACGACTTGTAATTAGTGGAGGATTTGAGTCGACTCGGGAAGTCTGATAAGTGATAGTTCGAAGCTCCCGGCTTGCCATTTTTCCATTTTTTGGTTTCATTTCTAATTCTTATTTGACAGAGAGAGAGAGGAGAGAGAGAGAGAGAGAGAGAGAGAGAGAGAGAGAGGTCAATTTCCTACGTTTAAAAGTTTCTATTAATTTTTTATTTTAGCTTTAGTTGCTCTTTTGAATTCCAACATTAATATAGATAATTTTTAATTGGAGAGAGAGAGAGAGAGCACTTTGACACTTTGCCCCAGGTCCCTCAGTGTGAGGCACCTCTAATGTCTACCAGAGTTGCTAGTGCATCTTCCGGTATATTTTGCATCTTCCAATCTTGGATGGGCTGGGATGTAGCTTAGATATTTGTCGAGCTTATTCTTAAACACATCTAAGCTCACTCCTGATATATTACTCAGATGAGCTGGCAACGCATTGAATAGACACTGCATTATCGATGCTGGTGCGTAGTGGATTAATGTCCTGTGTGCTTTCCTTATTTTTCCTGGTATAGTTTTGGGCACTATTAATCTACCTCTGCATGTTCTTTCTGATATTTCTAGCTCCATGATGTTTTCGCCTATTCCTTCTATCTGTTTCCATGCCTGAATTACCATGTAGCGTTCTCTTCTCCATTCTAGACTATATAATTTTAAGGATTGTAGTCTTTTCCAGTAGTCAAGATCCTTAACTTCTTCTATTTCGCTGTAAAGGGACCTTTGTACATCTCTATTTGTGCAATATCCTTTTGATAGTGTGGGTACCATATCGTATTGCAATATTCAAGTGAACTGCGAATATACGTTTTATAAAGCATAATCATGTGTTCAGCTTTTCTTGTTTTGAAGTGCCGTAACAACATTTCCATTTTTGCTGTACATTTTGCCAGAGAGAGAGAGAGAGAGAGAGAGAGAGAGAGAGAGAGAGAGAGAGAGAGAGAGAGAGAGAGAGGCTTGTTTCTTGGACAAGATTTTAAGTGCATTAAAGAAATGAGGTTGAATTAAGACGCTAATATATATATATATATATATATATATATATATATATATATATATATATATATCTATCTATATATATATATATATATATATATATATATATATATATATATATATATATATATATATATATATATATATATATATATATTGATATATATATATATATATATATATATATATATATATATATATATATATATATATATATATATATATATATATATATATATTTTCTCAGCCACTAGGAAATAAATCTCACGGTCTTTTCTGACCACCCAGACTTTTGAAAACAATCCCCCACCACTTCTTGAGTAATCCCTCTCCGTAATCCCCTTCCCTAATCCTATCTCCGTTAATCCCTGTATATAACAGCTGCGTGACCAACATTTGAACTTAGGAGACAACTTTTTTTGTATGTCACCCGGACGTGGGAACGCGACAATTGGGCCCCCACCCCCCTCTTACAGACCCCCACAAAAAAATGTCGACAATGACATAAAACTCTAAGCGTATTCCAGTAAATGTTGAGTGACTCATTTTAGACGAATTTTAGCAGTTCGTTTAAATCTCATTAATATTTTTTTTGGTTGGCATTAACAGCACTTTACATAATTGGTCCCGGACTATTTTCGAATATTATTTTTTAATTTCGTTTGAATTTTTTGAGACAAAAGTTTCCAATGAGACGAATTAGCTCCTCCGTGGTAAATGCGTTGTCATTTTCATCAAGTCATTTTTTTAAAAAATTCTAAAATGGCTAAATTGGCTTCTGAATTCAGCTGTTTCATTCCCACTATTTGGACACAGTTTTCACTGGAAGCCTTGGATCCTAAAGAGGAAATAAATGAAGAAATTATTGATCAGGTGGGTTCGAACCCACGCATGGTAAGAGGAGAGATATTGGAGTTAAACATACGTCTTCTATGACTTTCATCTGTAAGCCTGGGATCCGAAGGAGAAATTAAACGAAGAATTTCTTCCTTGTTAAGGTTCGAACCTATTCTATAACTTTCCCCTGTAAGCCTTTAATCCAAATGAGGAGACAAAGAACAAAATTCTTCCTTCACTAAGGTTCGAACCTATTCTATACCTTTCCTTTGTAAGCGTTGGATCCAAGGATTCCTTCCTTTGCTAAGGTTCGAACCCATTCTGTAACTTTCTTCTGTAAGCATCGGATCCAAAGGAGAAACTAAACGAAGAATTTCTTCCTTGTTAAGGTTCAAACCTATTCTATAACCTTCTTCTCCAAAGGAGAAATTAAACAAATAATTTCTTTCTTGTTAAGTTTCGAACCCATTTTATAAATTTCCTTTGTAAGCCTTGGATCCAGATGAGGAAACAAAGAAAAATGAAAAATTCTTCCTTCGCTAAGGTTCGAACCCATGCATGGTAGAAAGAGGTATATTACTATTAAACTTATGAAAATGACTTAATTAAGAAAAAATAAGGCATCATTATCATGAGATTTCCACCAGACTAATCTCGAGAACATGGGAGAACCGAGCTGTGTCTTATTTACAGCTTTTGTCTCAGAATTAGCTTGAATAAATAAGTGCTCAAGATTTCCCTACTTTACGCGTCTCGTTTATAATCTACTTACAGCCCTCGCCTTACCCAAGTCCTTCTCTTGTCCTTTGTAGAACTTGTCCTTTGTAGGACTTCTCCTTTATACTAAGATTACTGCTGACGTCAAGAATACACTCTTGAATTCTTCGTCAGGATTTGAAGGTCACACGTGTGAGTGTGTGTGTGTGTGTGTGTGCGAGAAGGTGCCGGAAATGTCCAAAAGGAGGTTCCCTCTTATTCATTGGTGGTACGATTTTAAAACGTGTTTTTTTTATGTATGGGATTTCTGTGGTGGAAGATGTCATTACTTGTGTGAATATGTTTTCCACGTCATAGTGATTACATGGAGAGAGAGAGAGAGAGAGAGGAGAGAGAGAGAGAGAGATTGAGAGATGGATGAGAGAGAGAGAGAGAGAGAGAGAGAGAGAGAGAGAGAGAGAGATTGATAAGAACAAGTGTTAGGGTTAATCAATTTTTATCAGTCACGGAAACATTAACTAAAAGGAAAGGAAAATGAGAGAAGGAGGAGAAGGACTGAGAGAGAGAGAGAGAAGACGAGAGACGAAGCGGAGAGAGAGAGAGAGAGAGAGAGAGAGTTGTCGTTGATACAATTTAATTGGTCACGTAAACATTGGCTAAAATAGAGAGAGAGAGAGAGAGAGAGAGAGAGAGAGAGAGAGAGGAGAGAGAGAGAGGGGGGGGGGGGTTGGGGGAGAAGTAAGAGGGTTTTTACGACAATATCTACTTTAAAAAAAAAAACCTGTACTTATTTCTGGTTTGTGCTCGTACCGTTAATCACATCAGCGTCGCCAGATAAATGTACATGTCACTCAGGGTGGTTATAGATCCAGTTTTAATTCTATTTTCTCTTACATCTGTTTGTAACGCTTATATACTGTAATACGCCCCTTATTTTATATAGTTTTAAATATTTTTTAGAATTTATCTTAAATCTACTTTCTACTACATCTGTTTTTAATCTTTGTTTTTAATTATACTCCCTTCCTTTATTTTTATTTTTATCTTATTTTTTTAAAATCTCTAATTTTGAATATTGTTAGTTTTATTTTATTATATTTCATTTCGTTTGACTTTTTTAATGGTTTGATTATTATACTTCCCTTACTTTATTCTTTATTTTATTTTATTGCAAGTCTCAGATTCCGAATATTGATTGTTTTATTTTATTTTAATCTATTTCGTTTGATTTTTTTTTTCAAGTTCGCTTTATTCTTTATTTTATTTTATTTTTGAAACTCTCAGATTTTGAATATTAGTAGTTTTCTTTCATTTTATTTAATTTCGTTTCGCTTTTTTTTTTTTTTTTTTTTTTTTTTTTTCAAGTTCGATCCCGGAATATTGACAGGACTCGCAGCCCCCACCGGCCACAAATTTTCATGAAACGTAAATCACAAGAATTGATCTCCGTCACCTAATTGCTTCCCCGAACTTTTGAAAGGCCGAAAATTGCGTCCGACGAGGAAAAGTTACTACTTAACTTTTTGTCTTAAATTGTCGTTAAGTGATTCTGATTATCTCTGAAGTGATTCCGATTATGTCTGTCTTTCAACTTCCAACAATTAGAATTTCCGTTTTTAGTTTTGTCCGTCCGTCCGCACTTTTTTTTTTTTCTGTCCCCCCTAGATCTTAAAGACTACTGAGGCTAGAGGGTAATCTCTCTCTCTCTCTCTCTCTCTCTCTCTCTCTCTCTCTCTCTCAGATACATCCTAATCCTTGTAACTCTCTCTCTCTCTCTCTCTCTGCCATCTTACCTTCAAGCACAGTTTTAATTTAGGTTAAATTAATGCTCTCTCTCTCTCTCTCTCTCTCTCTCTCTCTCTCTCTCTCTCTCTCTCTGTCCCCATACCTTCAAACACAGTTTTAATTTAGGTGAAAGTAATGCTGCTCTCTTTTTAGTCTCCCTCCCCACCCCCTCTCTCTCTCTCATATCATCATCACCACCTATTGACGAGCCCAGTACGCCTCTCGCCTCCGCAAAGTTCCCTTTTTTCAAAAGGTCGACGGATGCAAGTCAAAACCTGGGAGCCAATTACAACTCCATTCGAATATCTCTCTCTCTCTCTCTCTCTCTCTCTCTCTCTCTCTCTCTCTCTCTCTCTCTCATTTATACTGACATTCTTTCGAATACGAAGTAGCTGTTCTTTGAGAGAGAGAGAGAGAGAGAGACCTTACCTTACAGACCTTACATCTTGTTCGGGTTGCCCCAGTCCCGTCAGTGTGAGGCACCTCTAATTGTCTACCAGAGAGTTGCTAGTACATCTTCTTCCGGTATATTTTGCATCTTCCAATCTTGGATGGTCTGGGATGCAGTTTAGATATTTGTCGAGCTTATCTTAAACACATCTACGCTCACTCCTGATATATTCCTCAGATGAGCTGGCAACGCATTGAATAGACGCTGCATTATCGATGCTGGTGCGTAGTGGATTAATGTCCTGTGTGCTTTCCTTATTTTTCCTGGTATATTTTTGGGCACTATTAATCTACCTCTGCTTGCTCTTTCTGATATTTTTAGTTCCATGATATTTTCTGCTATTCCTTCTATCTGTTTCCATGCCTGAATTATCATGTAGCGTTCTCTTCTCCTTTCCAGACTATATAATTTTAAGAATTGTAGTCTTTCCCAGTAGTCTAGGTCCTTAACTCTTCTATTCTAGCTGTAAAGGACCTTTGTACACTCTCTATTTGTGCAATATCCTTTTGATAGTGTGGGTACCATATCATATTGCAATATTCAAGTGGACTACGAACATATGTTTTATAAAGCATAATCATGTGTTCAGCTTTTCTTGTTTTGAAGTGCCGTAACAACATTCCCATTTTTGCTTTACATTTTGCCAACAGAGTTGCTATTTGATCATTGCATAACATGTTCCTATTCATCATCACACCAAGGTCTTTAACTGCTTCCTTATTTGTGTGATGGTCTCATTATTAGGTCCCTTATATGCATATAGCTTTCTTTCTCTGTCTCCATAATTTATTGATTCAAATTTATCAGAGTTAAATACCATCCTATTTACCTCTGCCCAACCAATCATATACTTTGTTAAGGTCTCTTTGTAGAGCGTTCCTATCTTCATCACAAGTAATTTCTCTACTTATTCTTGTGTCATCTGCGAAACTACTCACTACCGAAATCCTTAACATTATGTCTATGTCTTCAATCATAATAACAAACAGTATTGCAGCTAACACCGTACCTTGCGGACACGGACCTAATACCTTGGCTTCATCCGATTTCTCGTCGTTTGCAATAACTATCTGTTTTTCTGTTGTGTAAAAATTCTTTTAACCATCTTCCTACTTTATCCACGATATTGTGTTTTCTAATTTTCTTCGCTAATATATTATGGTCTACTTTATCAAAAGCTTTTGCAAAGTCTAAATAACCACATCTGTTTCATTTCCGCTTTTCATATTTTTGAATATGTTTTCACGGTGGACTAACAGTTGGGTTTGTACTTTTTCCGGGTACGAAACCATGTTGTCCTTTATTAAACAAATTATTTTTTATTAAAATGTTCATAATATTTTTCTTCATTACCCTTTCATACACTTTCATTATATGTGATGTTAGACTCACAGGCCTATAATTACTTGCCTCTAGTCTTGATCCACTTTTGAAAGTAGTGGGGTAATATACGCTAATTTGTGCTCATCATATATCTTGCCTGTATCTACACTTTGTCTTAATAATATTGCAAGTGGCTTTGCGATAGATGAACTACTTTCTTTAACAAAATAGCAGGAATTCCATCAGGCCCTGCAGCAGCTCCATTTTTAATTTCATTAATAGCCTGCACAATATCAGCTTCATTAATATCTATGTCAGCTAAATATTCACTATTTTCATCCCTTATTCTATATCATTATCTTCATTATCTATTCTAGGGGTGAATTCTCTCTTATATCGTTCTGCCAGTATGTTGCAAATTTCCTTTTTTTCATTCGTTAATCTCCCTTCAATTCTCAGAGGGCCTATTTCTATTCTTCTTTATTCATTTTCTTCGCATATTGTGTATAATAGTTTGGGGTTTTGCTTGATATTTAATAGGGTTTTTTTGCTTTCCAAGTCCCGTTTTTCATTTTCTTTTGATTGTATAATCTTTTTTTCTGCATTTCTATCTTACTTTTTAGTTCTATAACTTCCATGAATTTTTTTCTTTTGCAAGACCTTTTTTCCACTTTCTGATTTCTGGAACAAGATTCTTCTGTCTCTTGGTATGCATGAATGATGGGTTTACTTTTCTTCTTCGGTATATATTTTTCCACTATTATCTCCAATATTTTATATAATATCTCCGTATTTACCCTTATGTCATCACTTACTAAAATGTTATCCAATCTTTGTTTAATTCTTCATTAATTTCTGACCATTTTATATTTTTACTGTAGAAGTTGTATTTTCCATATCCTTCCCACTTTTCATTTCTTGCTTATCTCTATTTTCACTTGCTTTGGAATGAACTGTTAATTCTATGACATTATGGTCTGAAATACTCGCATTATAAACTATTATTTCTTTAACATAATTCATCTCGTTCACAAATACTAGGTCTAAAGTATTTTCCTTTCTTGTTGGCAGGTGGAGAGAGAGAGAGAGATTACTTACCCTGAATTAAAACTGGGAAGGTATCCCTGAAGATCGAGAGAGAGAGAGAGAGAGAGAGAGACAGAGAGAGAGAGAGAGAGAGAGAGAGAGAGAAACAAATTCTTGCCGCGAACTCGATTATGAAATCATACAAGTCAGTTTCCATCATCCTTTGAAAACTCAGATATCATTAGAATCTTGAGCAGGCTGGGAGAAACTTCATTACAAAACCGTCTGCTTACGGCAGAGAGAGAGAGAGAGAGAGAGAGAGAGAGAGAGAGAGAGAGAGAGAGAGAGAGAGAGAGCGCATTATATATTCTCTGAATGTGATACAGTTTCTTTTTTTTTATATTACTTGGTAAAGTAATTCACGAGGATGTTGATGTGAAAGGGAAAATGAGATTGTGGTGGAAGGTATATTTTGTTAGGTTGTATATATACATATTATATTATATTATATATTATATATATACATTCATACATACATACATATATGTGTTTGTCTGTCTGTAACGCTCAACACATGAGGACAAATAGACAAATACACCTTATACCAAGAAAACATTTGTCCCATCTCATCACGAGAATACCGGAAAGTAAATCTGACACCATAACTCGAAACTCTACGGAGTTTACACTCCACCATTCGTCACAAACCTCTCAAAAGTATTCCTCCGGAGATATTGTGACGCGATCAGCCGGAAGTGATTTATTTATGACGTGCCTTTAGGCGAAATTTGAAAGTGTTTGTGTGTATGTCTGTGTGTGTCTGCCTTAGGGCCCCATGGCCCTCGGGTGTAGGTGGTCAGGGGTAGGGGTGCCTGGAAATAAGTCCTATGTGTGAGAGAGAGAGAGAGAGAGAGAGAGAGAGAGAAGAGAGAGAGAGAGAATTGTCTACATTCTGATGAAGGACTGATAAATATTAATGGATTGTTTGACGTGAAAAATACTGATTTGTATCCACGCATGACAATATATTGTCATTTCTGAAAATAAGTGAATGTAACACTCAGCTGAGTACCTGATGTTGGTGAATTATATATATATATATATATATATATATATATATATATATATATATATATATATATATATATATGTATATATATATACTATATATATATATATATATATATATATATATATTATATATATATATATATAAACTGATGAATATAGACTTAATACATACGGTTTAATATATATATATATATATATATATATATATATATATATATATATATATATATATATATATATATGTACATATATATAAAACTGATAAATATAGATTTCATGAATACGGGTTATTTACCGCATACAGAATAAACGAATTTGAAAAAAATTGACCTACAATAACTGAAAATAAAAGAAAAAAACAAAATCGTCGATCTAATAACCTGACCGTTTTTTCATAAAACATAAAAAAACTATTTTCTTCAGAGAACAAAAAGATTATGTTCCCAAGATACTGAAAACATCTGAGAGAGGAAAAAAAATCCTAGAGATATCACATCGAACTAACACACACACACACACACAAAAAAAAAAAAAAAAAAAAAAAAAAAAAAAAAAAAAAAAAAAAAAAAAAAAAAAAGAAAAAAAAAAAAAAAAAAAAAAAAAAAAAAAAAAAAAAAAAAAAAAAAACTGAAAAAACTCTACGGAGACAACACACCATCATTCGTCAATCCCCCAAAGATCTTGGGATCGAGTGACTGCTGCCTAGTGATTAATAGGCGAAGCGTCCTCCAATGTATAATAAATTGGCCCACGAAAGGGGGGGGTGGGGGGGGGGGGGGGCATAGGTCCTGGCTAAGGACTAGAAGGCTCCATCGGGGGCTTCCTGGAAGGATCCCAAGCGTAGGATGGAGGCCAGGACGCTTGGAATCCTTATCTCGCGAAGGAGGATACGTTGAGAAATGAGGTGTAGGAATCAGTTGAACTCGGAGGTGTCCTGACTTGCGTGGGCGTCCTTAGATAGAATTTGTGGCGCTTAGGATGCAAGCAGAGATGGAGGAGGAGTAGGAGGAGGATTGGCCACGTAGGATAGGACTAGGATAAAATGGGATGGATGGAGACAAGGATAAATAGCCGCTGGGAAATGAAAAACAGAGGAGATATTAAAAAAAAAAAAAACTTTGTGTCTTAGCTAAAGATTAAGTAAAGAATGCCCCTCTGTTTTAGCTATAGAGTACACTTGTGACTTAGCTGTAGAGTCCACTTGTGTTTTAGCTAAAGAATACATTAGTGTTTTATCTATAGAATACCCTTATGTTTTAGTTAAGGAATACCCTTGTGCTTTAGCTATAGAATACCCCTGTGTTTTAAATCAGGATCACCCCTGTGTTTTAGAAATAGAATACCTTTGTGTGTTAAATCAAGAATACTCGTGTGTTTTAGCTACAGAATACATTTGTATTTCAGCTATAGAATACACTTGTGTTTATCTGAAGAATACCCTTCTGTTTTAGCTAAAAATTACATTTGTGTTTTAGCTATAGAATACCCTTGTGTGTTAATTCAAGAATATTCTTGCATTTTATATAAAAAAAAACACCCCTGTGTTTTAAACCATGAATACACGTGTTTTAAATCAAGACTGGCCTAGTGTTTTAGCTAAAGAATACCCTAAGTGTTTTAGATATAGAATATCCTTATGTTTTAGTAAAAAAAAATTAATAATGATACCCCTGCGTTCAACTTACATCCTACCCTGGCGGTCTCGCGCTCTCCACGAAAAGCTAATACTTTTGATTTTCAATCTATTCAGGACCAGACTCGCCCAAACCCCACGAAAAATTGACCCACCATTCAATATTCGGGAGTCCAGGTTCCAGGAATAACCAGAACTGATACGCTGTCATTTATCATTACAGCTAAGGTTCTGGGCAGGAGAGAGAGAGAGAGAGAGAGAGAGAGAGAGAGAGAGGTGGATAAGAACAAGTGTTGGGACTAGATTATTTCCTTCGTGTTTCAGAGAGAGAGAGAGAGAGAGAGAGAGAGAGAGAGAGAGAGAGAGAGAGAGAGAGGCTGCTAGGTTTTTTCTTTCATGTTTCAAATAGAGAGAGAGAGAGGGGGGGAGCTAAATTTTCTACAGAGAGAGAGAGAGAGAGAGAGAGAGAGAGAGAGAGATTGATTGATTGTGTCTATTAAATCTGGTGTCACAACATCTGGGTAATTGACACCGAGAGAGAGAGAGAGAGAGGGACCTTACCAGTTACCTTGACAGACTTACATCTTGTTCGGGTTGCCCGGAGGTCCCTCAGTGTGAGGCACCTCTAATGTCTACCAGAGAGTTGCTAGTACATCTTCCGGTATATTTTGCATCTTCCAATCTTGGATGGTCTGGGATGCAGTTTAGATATTTGTCGAGCTTATTCTTAAACACATCTACGCTCACTCCTGATATATTCCTCAGATGAGCTGGCAACGCATTGAATAGACGCTGCATTATCGATGCTGGTGCGTAGTGGATTAATGTCCTGTGTGCTTTCCTTATTTTTCCTGGTATAGTTTTGGGCACTATTAATCTACCTCTGCTTGCTCTTTCTGATATTTTTAGTTCCATGATATTTTCTGCTATTCCTTCTATCTGTTTTCCATGCCTGAATTATCATGTAGCGTTCTCTTCTCCTTTCTAGACTATATAATTTTAAGAATTGTAGTCTTTCCCAGTAGTCTAGGTCCTTAACTTCTTCTATTCTAGCTGTAAAGGACCTTTGTACACCTCTATTTGTGCAATATCCTTTTGATAGTGTGGGTACCATATCATATTGCAATATTCAAGTGGACTACGAACATATGTTTTATAAAGCATAATCATGTGTTCAGCTTTCTTGTTTTGAAGGTGCCGTAACAACATTCCCATTTTTGCTTTACATTTTGCCAACAGAGTTGCTATTTGATCATTGCATAACATGTTCCTATTCATCATCACACCAAGAAGGTCTTTAACTGCTTCCTTATTTGTGATGGTCTCATTATTAGGTCCCTTATGCATATAGCTTTCTTTCTCTGTCTCCATAATTTATTGATTCAAATTTATCAGAGTTAAATACCATCCTATTTACCTCTGCCAATCATATACTTTGTTAAGGTCTCTTTGTAGAGCGTTCCTATCTCATCACAAGTAATTCTCTACTTATTCTTGTGTCATCTGCGAAACTACTCACTACCGAATCCTTCACATTAGTCTATGTCTTCAATCATAATAACAAACAGTATTGCAGCTAACACCGTACCTTGCGGCACACCGGATATTACCTTGACATCATCCGATTTCTCGTCGTTTGCAATACTATCTGTTTTCTGTTGTGTAAAAATTCTTTTAACCATCTTCCTACTTTATCCACGATATTGTGTTTTCTAATTTTCTTCGCTAATATACTATGGTCTACTTATCAAAAGCTTTTGCAAAGTCTAAATAAACCACATCTGTTTCATTTCCGCTTTTCATATTTTTGAATATGTTCTCACAGTGGACTAACAGTTGGGTTTGTGTACTTTTTCCGGGTACGAAACATGTTGTCCTTTATTAAACTTAAATTATTTTTTATTAAATGTTTCATAATATTTTTTCTTCATTACCCTTTCATACACTTTCATAATATGTGATGTTAGACTCACAGGCCTATAATTATTCTTGCCTCTAGTCTTGATCCACTTTTGAAAGTAGGGTAATATATGCTAATTTTGTGCCTCATCATAAATCTTGCCTGTATCTACACTTTGTCTTAATAATATTGCAAGTGGCTTTGCGATAGAATGAACTACTTTTTTCTTTTAACAAAATATCAGGAATTCCATCAGGCCCTGCAGCAGCTCCATTTTTAATTTCATTAATAGCCTGACAATATCAGCTTCATTAATTATCTATGTCAGCTAAATATTCACTATTTTCATCCATCCCACTTACTATATCATTATCTTCATTATCTATTCTAGGGGTGAATTCTCTCTTATATCGTTCTGCCAGTATATGTTGCAAATTTCCTTTTTTTTCATTCGTTAATCTCCCTTCAATTCTCAGAGGGCCTATTTCTATTCTTCTTTTATTCATCTTCTTCGCATATGAGTATAATAGCTTGGGGTTTTGCTTGATATTTAATAGGGTTTTTTCTTCCAATCGTCCGTTTTTCATTTTCTTTTGATTGTATAATCTTTTGTTCTGCATTTTCTATCTTACTTTTTAGCTTCTATAACTTTCCATGCATTTTTTTCTTTTGCAAGACCTTTTTTGATTTTCCACTTTCTGATTTTCTGGAACAAGATCCTTCTGTCTCTTTGTATGCATGAATGATGTTTACTTTTCTTCTTCGGTATATATTTTTTCCACTATTTTCTCCAATATTTTATATAATATCTCCGTATTTACCCTTATGTACATCACTTACGAAAATGTTATCCCAATCTTTGTTTAAATTCTTCATTAATTTCTGACCATTTTATATTTTTACTGTAGAAGTTGTATTTTCCATATCCTTCCCACTTTTTCATTTCTTGCTTATCTCTATTTCACTTGCTTTGGAATGAACTGGTTAATTCTATGACATTATGGTCTGAAAATATTCGCATTATAAACTATTATTTCTTTAACATAATTCATCTCGTTCACAAATACTAGGTCTAAAGTATTTTCCTTTCTTGTTGCAGGTGATTTATTTGTTGATGTTGTATTCTAGTAGCATATCTAATAGCTTTTCAAATTGCCTCTTATCTTCTGCACTACTATTACTCTCTTTTTTATATGTATAAGTACAACCACAATCTCCTATTCGTTCTTTCCATTCTACGAAAGGAAAGTGAAGTCACCAGATAGGAGAATAGTCAGTCCTTGTGATTTCTACATATCATCCAATTTTTCAATTATTAAGTCAAACTCTTTAGTATTAGGAGGTCTATATATTACTATGTTCATCAATTTTTCAGATTCAAATTCTACCGCTATTAGTTCACATTCTGAGTTTACTATATTTCTCATATATTTTTCCTTGTTTTTGTCTTTCCATATATTGCGGTTCCCCCTTGATTCCTATTTTTTCTATCTGATCTATAAGTTTGGAACCCTTTTATTTGATCATCATTCCCAGTCTCTTGGGAATACCAGGTTTCACTTATATTCATTATATCTATTTTCTTTTCTTTTGGTTTTGGGTTAGTTCTTCTAAGTACTCTATTTTTCTTTTTGAGTTACTCGTAACTAAACCCTGCGCATTCATCACTATGATGGTTTGCGTGTTTTCCTCCTTCATTTAATACTGGTAGTTAATAAGGATTTTCCCATGTCTCTTTCCTGTTCTGGTATGTTGCTTCTTTTTTTCATTTCCAGAAATTCTGACATAAAAAATGCCAACTTTTCCATAATATTTGATCTTCCTTCATCATAATTTTATTCATTTTTGTGTCTGAATCTGCAATTTTCTCCGTTTCTGCAATATCCTCTTGCATAATAAATACAGGTTATTATCTCTTGAGTAGAATTTCGGAGCTGATGCTTTGAAATTTTTTGCTGACACCTCTGCATATCTCATTGGTGGTTTGCTTTTCTCTCTTACCTGATATTCTTGATTTCTCTCTTTATTTGTTTCTTTCTTATTTTGGATTTTATTACTTGGTTGGTTATTTATTTGATTATGATTCATGGCTACAGGGTGCATATATTTGCATTTTTTGTCGAACTTACATCCTTTTCCTCTTTTAGGTTTTACATATTTTTGGATGCAGATCTCTGCAATCATCCCCATATCCATCTCAAGTATGCACATTTACCATATATTTCATAGTTTTGCCGACATATCTTAGGATGTTTGTAGTAACATCTTTCTCCAAATCTGCAATTCCTCTTTTCAAAAGGTTGCAGATTTTGTCTTTTCTTGTCTATTTTTTCCTCTTTCCCGTCATTGTATAGATCTGGGTAGAGCCTCTTCGGGATTTGCTTTTCTGTTGTCATATCGTAATTTATTTCTTCGTAGGTATTGCTGCTTTAGTTGCCTCATATGTAGTATCAATGAGTATCTCTGCATCCATACTTTTATCTGTTCTTTGTTTTCCTTATTTTTTCTGTCATTTCATTTTTGTTTACTTCTCTTCCGTTTTCCTCTTCTCTTTTTCTTCTTCTTCTTCCTCTTCCTCTTCTTCTTCATCCTCAACTATTTGTACATTAAATCTTGATTTAATAACATTGTCTATCCATGATAGACATGTTGAACAAAAAATTCTTGTATCTTTTCTCAAATCTTGTATTACCTCAGCACACTGTGGATGGGTCGGAATGTTGCATGCAGCACATTTTCTGATTAGGTTTTGTGGATTGACTATGCTATACCAAACCTTACACAGTTTGCATGCTTTTGGCATTCTTTTTTCCTAATGCATCAATTAGGATCTTCACAAGATTCACCTTATTCATTTTCTTTGTCGGAATATGTTGGTTTATGTATATTTTCTTTATGAGTCTCTTGACCACTTGGATTTTATTTGGAACTTCTTCAATTATTTTCAAGATGTTTTCATTAGATTTGTTCCAGTTTGAAGGATTATATCCTTCTAATATATCTATGAATGCTTTTGTATCTTTTGGTTAGGACTGTTGCTGATTTCATAGATGAGAAATGCCAGTTCCCCTTCCTGCTACCTACATCGTATTGCGAATCTGCTAGACACGCCAAATTACGCCACCTCTTCCGCAGTTGGAGAGAGAGAGAAGAGAGAGAGAGAGGCTAGATTTTCCCTCCATGTCTCATTGTCTCAGAGAGAGAGAGAGAGAGAGAGAGAGATGAGAGAGAGAGAGAGAGAGTCAGTCTTGAATCAAACTTGGATACGGTGCAACCCTAGAATCTTGCCAGATTAATGCTAAGATTTCTGACACCCCCCAACCAACCCACCCCCAACCCCCATACCCCCCTCCAAATAAATAAACAAAATCCGTAAGGTCTACCTGAAACAGAAGTGGCACAGTAATATCACCCTTAGGAACTCCGCCACACATTCCACGGTCGAAGGGTTTCGTGATCGACGACTCTGTTGTAGAGACGTTTAAGGTCGTTATTCCTCTGCCTCATTAAACACATCGGTTGGGAAGCTTTGTTCGCTACGAGTCATATTACTCCCTTTAGAAAGAGAGAGAGAGAGAGAGAGGAGAGAGAGAGAGAGAGAGAGAGAGGCTGACTTTTTCCACTCATGTTTCAGAAAGTGATATTCATGAGAGGCTGTGTTTTTTCCCTAACATTTAGGAGAGAGAGAGAGAGAGAGAGAGAGAGAGAGAGAGAGAGAGAGAGAGAGAGAGAGAGAGAGTGGGAGCCAGCAACTTCATCCAAATTGATCTGTATAGAAATTGAAAGGTAGATATATAAATAAATATAAATATATATATATATATATATATATATATATATATACATACATATATATATATATATATATATATATATATATATATATATATATATGTATACACATACATATAAGTACATATCTTCAAATGTACTTTCATTTTCTTATATTTCATGAAAATTTTCCTTAACCTAATTTCTTGAAAGAACACTCATTTCTCTCTCTCTCTCTCTCTCTCTCTCTCTCTCTCTCTCTCAATCTCTCTTCTCTCTTCTCTCACACACACACACACACACCAATCCATTTATCCCCGCCATCGTCAGGGAGTAAACATTTCCTTCCTGGAGGCTTTAGAAACATTCATTTGTTATTTATTTTTCATTTCTCATATATTTACTTATTTACTTATGGAGTTCGACGTTTCGTCACTTAAGGGTGGGGGAGGGGAGAGGGTTATGGGGGATGGGTCTATCGTCCTCCCCTTGGGACGATTCGTCCCTTCCAGGAGGCAGACAGTTCGTACCACGAGCAGTTCCTGTGAAGATGAGGGGGAGGGGGTTATTTACAGAGTTGGAGCTTGTAAAATTGTTGGGAGGGGATAGATGGGTGATGGAGAGAGAGAGAGAGAGAGAGAGAGAGAGAGAGAGGTAGAGAGAGAGAATTGTTAACATCTTTTGATTCTCATAAAGACGAGAGAATTATATTTTTGATGTCTAGTAATGAGATTAAGGTATGAGATAAAAAGATTGTATGACGAAAGCTATTTCCAAAATATATTTCAGAAATACATTTTCAGAATGTATTTCCAAAAGGTCTTTCGAAAATGTATTTCCAAAATTTATTTTGCAAATATATTTCCAAAACTCATTTCCTAGATGTATTTCCTGGATACATTTCGATTTTTTTTTCAAATACATTCCAAAATGTATTACCTAATTGTATTTCCAAAATACATATCCAAAATTCGAGGCCGAAAACAGGAGTAGCTGAAATTTGCTAATTACGGAAGGATCTCTCTCTCTCTCTCTCTCTCTCTCTCTCTCTCTCTCTCTCTCTCTGTATATATATATATATATATATATATATATATATATATATATATATATACTATATATATATACACATATACATATACATATATATATATATATATATATATATATATATATATATATATATATATATATATATATATGCATACGCACATACTGCATTTCAATACAAACAGAATCCTCTACCAAGCGTTCGAGACAGAAACTTATTATTAAGTAACTTGTAACCTATTAAAAGTAACTTTTTCCCTTGCACGAGCAATTTCCCAACCCCTCCCCCCCACCCCTCCCCCCCAGTCCACCTCCCCCCCTCCCCCCCCCTCCCCCGTCGCAAAAGTTCCCCGAAAGTAATTAGGTGTCGAGAAAGAAATTCAATTTGCGATTTGCGAAAGTAGGCCAAGACTCTTTCGAAACCGTTTGTCAGTTTTGAGTTGTTTCGTTGGCACCAACGAGGACTTGTGGCGTCTCAAGCCAGGGTTGAGACGAGCTTGAGACTCGGTGGTTCCGTGACGTCATTGTGAAATTAACGGATCTGTTTTAATCTAATAGAATTATATTTACGTTATTTGGCTTAACCGTATCGTCGTTTTTAAAAATATTTACTCTTACTTTTATTTATTTTCTCATTTTTGTGTCTTTTTAATTCATTGACAGATAATTCTAACACCCGAAAACAGTTGCTTGAATAGACAAACACACAGAGTCAAGTCAAGCATGCAAACATGTCAGTCAGACATTTGTGAGAATACAAACATGTTAAGAGACAATGTTATAAAATCTTATTGTTTTTTAGTTTATTGTTATTTAATAAAAGAAAACATGTAAGACATCTTATGCAGATTTTGTTATGCACCCGATTGGTAGGGATAGGTACTAAGTAATCAGTAGCCTTCTGCCAGAACAGAGATTCGTTTATATATTTCAATTCTTTTGATATTTTATTGCTATTTTAGAGGGTTTGAGGGGAAATATACTAAGTCTGCTCTCTCTCTCTCTCTCTCTCTGTCGTGACACCATTTTTAAGATATCTTTTCCATTGGTTCTCAGTTTCTTAAGGAAACCTCTCTCTCTCTCTCTCTCTCTCTCTCTCTCTCTCTCTCTCTCTCTCTCTCTCTGCCATGACACCTTTTTGGAATTTTTCTTTTCTGAATCGCGTCAAGTAATTCCACAGTTTCGAAAGTGTATCTTTTACCACTCTCTCTCTCTCTCTCTCTCTCTCTCGTCAGCAGAACTGATAAATAAAGTGCGTGACGACTTAAAGACTTCACTTTGCACATTCACGAGGCTAATCCGAAACTAGGTTATTGAACGCTTAAAATTGTCCTGAAAGATCTGCAGAGAGAGAGAGAGAGAGAGAGAGAGAGAGAGAGAGAGAGAGAGAGAGAGAGAGAGAGAGAAATGACAGCATCCTAGACGCTCTTAATTTCTCCCAGAGTTATGGAAGGCGAAAAAAATTGCTTAAAACCGAGATGATTTGCTAAATGGATCTCTCTCTCTCTCTCTCTCCTGAATGGATCTCTCTCTCTCTCTCTCTCTCTCTCTCTCTCTCTCTCTCCTCTCGATGGGGAGAGGCTTCAAAGGGCACAGGAGACCGTGATGGGACTTCTTAGTAATTTTCTTTTGCATTTATACTGAGTTTGAGTTCAAAGCTCAGATCTAGGGTAAAAGGTCACTGACCTCCTCTGGTGTATTTGGTAATAATAATAATAATAATAATAATAATAATAATAATAATAATAATAATAATAATATTTCATGTGTAACGCATAGACATAATTTTGAAACTCTTTCTCTCTCTCTCTCTCTCTCTGTATTTTTCTTGCAATAGCCTGTCCAGACAGATGTTCAACATTTACTCTACGTGAGCTAACGAGAGAGAGAGAGGAGATAGAGAGAGAGAGGAGAGAGAGAGAAGAGAGAGAGAAGAGAGAGGTGGAGATGGAGTGGAGAGGTTCGTTCTCTCTCATTTTTTGCAAATTTGTCGATCATTTTAATTTTTATTTTTTTATATTTTCTTGTTTCCTTTAATTTTTGCCTTCTTTGTCCTATTTATTTTATTCTTTTTTTTGCCTTTTTATCAGATTTTCTGTTGTTTCCCCTTATTTTTGTTTTTTTATACTACATTATCCTTAGTTTCCTGTTATTGTAACTTTTTTTTTATCACATTTCCTTTTGTTTCCATTTAGATTCTTGTAGGCACTTCGGAAGCACGAAAGAAAATAATAATAATAATAATAATAATAATAATAATAATAATAATAATAATAATAATAATAATAATAATAAAATAATAATATCTGAAAACCAGTGAAGACGAGTGGCTAAAGAGTGCATGGGAAGAAGGACTAATAAAAGTAGACGAAGACCCAGAAATATACAGAGACAGGAGAATGACAGACAGAACAGAGGACTGGCACAACAAACCAATGCACGGACAATACATGAGACAGACTAAAGAACTAGCCAGCGATGACACATGGCAATGGCTACAGAGGGGAGAGCTAAAGAAGGAAACTGAAGGAATGATAACAGCGGCACAAGATCAGGCCCTAAGAACCAGATATGTTCAAAGAACGATAGATGGAAATAACATCTCTCCCATATGTAGGAAGTGCAATACGAAAAATGAAACCATAAACCACATAGCAAGCGAATGCCCGGCACTTGCACAGAACCAGTACAAAAAGAGGCATGATTCAGTAGCAAAAGCCCTCCACTGGAGCCTGTGCAAGAAACATCAGCTACCTTGCAGTAATAAGTGGTACGAGCACCAACCTGAGGGAGTGATAGAAAACGATCACACAAAGATCCTCTGGGACTATGGATCAGGACGGATAGGGTGATACGTGCAAACAGACCAGACGTGACGTTGATTGACAAAGTCAAGAAGAAAGTATCACTCACTTGATGTCGCAATACCATGGGACAGAGTTGAGAGAAAGAAAGGAAAGGATGGATAAGTATCAAGATCTGAAAATAGAAATAAGAAGGATATGGGATATGCCAGTGGAAATCGTACCCATAATCATAGGAGCACTAGGCACGATCCCAAGATCCCTGAAAAGGAATCTAGAAAAACTAGAGGCCTGAAGTAGCTCCGGGCCTCATGCAGAAGAGTGTGATCCTAGAAACGGCACACATAGTAAGAAAAGTGTTGGACTCCTAAGGAGGCAGGATGCAACCCCGGAACCCCACACTATAAATACCACCCAGTCGAATTGGAGGACTGTGATAGAGCAAAAAAAAAAAAAAAAAAAAAAAAAAAAAAAAAAAAAAAAAAAAAAAAAAAAAAAAAAAACCCAAAAAAAAAAAAAAAACCAAAAAAAAAAAAAAAAAAAAAAAAAAAAAAAAAAAAAAAAAATAATAATAATAATAATAATAATAAATTCTCTTTTATTCAAAAAGGAAAATTCCAACTCTAATTATGCAGAAAAATCTTTATTACAAATCTTAATTCAACACAAAAATTCCAACTCTAATTATGCAGAATAATCATTACAAATTTTAATTCAACACAAAAATTCCAACTTTAATGATGCAGAATAATCGTTTTTACAAATCTTAATTCTACACAAAAACTCAAACTCTAATTATGCAGAAAACTCTTTGTTACCTTTATTACAAATTTTTATTCAATACAATTTCATATGAATGAAACCTTTCTGTATAAGAGGATCAAAAAAAGATTTATGAATATATTTTGGACATTGAAAAAATACTTAGGAAATAAATATCGGCCACTTACGAATATGTCATTACACTTTCAAAACTAATTAAGTCAAAAGGTTAGATATATTTATATAAAAAACTTATCTCTTCAGATTATATAAATTAAGGAACTTTACTCTGGATATATTCATACGAAAAACATTGATTTTTAGATATATGTAATTAAGGAACTTTACTCTGGATATATTCATATGAGAAACAGGACGTTTAGATATATTTATATAAGGAACATTACTCCTTCGATATATTTATATAAGGAACATATATCTTCAATATAGTTTATATGATAACTTTACTCCTTAGGTATATTCGTATAAGGAACATTACTCCTTCAATGTATTTATATAAGGAACTTTACTCTCTGGATATATTTAAATGGGAAACATGACTTATTCAGATATATTTATATAAGGTAATTTTATCTGTAGACATTTATATATGGAACTTTACTCTCTGCATATATTTATAAGAGAGACATTACTTCTTAGATATAATTCTATAAGGATCACCAGTCTTTAGATAAATGTCTATAAAATATATTTATCGATATATTTAAAGGTTAGGTATTAGGTTTTCAGAGTTGCTAAACATTGCAGCAAAAATTATCAATAAATCAACATTTATTTAAAAACAAAATTCGGAGTAAAAATAACCTTTTTAGATGAAGATTTAAAATTAAAGTAATTATTCATATTAAAGTTATATTAAACTCAATTGTTATTTGCACCGACGGGTCCAGTTGTGGCAGTTATAGTGGTACCTGTAGTGGTAGGAGTGGTAGTTGCAGTGGTTGTTGCAGTTGTGGTATCTGTAGTAGTAGCTGTGGTGGTAGTTGATGTGGTTGTTGCAGTTGTGGTATCGTTGTGGTAGCTGTGGTGTAGGAGTGGTAGCCGTGATGGTAGCTGTGGTGGTAGGAGGTGGTAGTTGCAGTGGTGTTTTGTTAGTGTGGTATTTGCAGTAGTGTTTTCAGTTGTGGTATCAGTTTAGGTGGTAGCTGTGGTGGTAGGAGTGTATTTGCAGTGGGTTTCAGTTGTGGCATCCGTAGTGGTAGCCTTGTAGGTTGGTAGGAGTCGGGTAGTTGCATGTGGTGTTTCAGTTGTGGTATCGTGTTGTGGATAGCTGTTGGTGGTTAGGAGTGGTTAGTTGCATGTGGGTTTTGGTGTTTGATGGTTGATGGATCCGTTTGGAGGACGCTGTGGTGGTAGGTCAAGTGGTAGTTGCAAGTTGGGTTTTGTTTTCATTTTGTGGTATCCATAGGGTGGTAGCTGTAGGGTAGTAGTGGAGTGGTAGTTGTTGCAGTGGTGTTTTGTCAGTTGTGGTAATCCGTTGTGGTAGCTGTGGTGGTTAGGAGTGGTAGTTGCCAGTGGTGTTTTCAGTTGTTGGTATCCGTTGTAGGTAGGCTGTAGGTGGTAGGAGTGGGTAGTTGCAGTGATGTTTGCAGTTGTTGGTATCCGTTGGGTGGACGCTGCACTGGTGGGGTAGGAGTTTAGTTCACGCATTGCAGTGGTGTTTTCAGTTGTGGCTATCCGTTGTTGGTAGGTAGGGGTGGTGGTAGGAGTGGTAGATGCAGTGAGTGTTTTCAGTTGTGGTTATCGTAGTGGAGCACTGGTAGTTGGTAGGAAGTGGTAGTGGCAGTGGGTTTTGTTTTCAGTGTGGGTATTCATGTGGTTTAGCTTGTGGTTCAGAAGTAGGGAGTGGTAGTTGCCATGGTTGTTTGGAAGGTTGTGGTTATCGTTGTGGTAGCTGTAGGTAGTTAGGAGTTGGAGTTAGTTGCAGTTGGTGAGATCCAGTTGTGGTATTCCGTTGGTGGTTTAGCCTTGTGGTGTGGTAGTTGGCAGTGGTTTTGCTGTGCAGTTGTGGAGTATCGTGGTGGTAGCTGTGTTTGGTTAGGAGTTGGTAGGTTGGCAGTGGGTGTTTGCAGTTGTGGTATCCGTTGTGTGATTGTTGGATGGTTGAGGATTGGTTGGAGTTGCATAGTGTGGTTTCCCAGTGGGGGTGGTATCCAATTGTTTTGGAGCTGGTGGTGGTAGAGTTGGTAGTTCGCAGTGGGTGCAGGGTTTTTGTTTTGGTTGTCCCCCCACCGTTGTTGGTAGGCTGGTTGTTTTGGGAGGAAGTGGTAGTTGCAGTGGGTCGCAGGATGGTGGTATCCGTTGGTAGATGTGGTGGTAGGTTGAGTGGTGTTTTGCAGAATGTGGTATCCATTTGTGGTAGCTGTTGGTTAGGTAGCGATGTAGTCAACAGTGGCTTGTTGGTCCAGTTGTGTGTTATGAAGTTGCATGGTATTCCGTTTGTGGTGAGCTGTGTGGTAGGAGTGGTAGTTGCAGTGGTGTTTGCCAGTTGATTGGTATCCGTTGTGGTAGTGTGGCTGTAGGAGTGGTAGTTGCAGTTGTGGTCAGTTGTTAGGTAATTCTGTTGTGTTAGCTGTGGTTGGTAGGTTAGTAGTTAGTGGGGCAGTGGTGGTTTGCAGTGTTGGTTATTTCCGTTGTGGTAGCTTTGTGGTGGATAGATGGTAGTGATTGGCAGTGGTGTCCAGTTGTCGGTATCATTGTGGTTTAGCTGTTGTAGGTAGCGGTGGTAGTAGGAGTGGTAGTTGCAGTGGCGTTTTCCAGTGTGGTGTCCGTTGGTATTGGTATTCCTTGTTGTGGTAGGCTGTGGTGGTAGAGTGGTAGTTGCCAATTTTGTCCGGGCTGGTTTGCAGTTGTGGGGTATCGTTGTGTAGTGGTAGGTGGTAGAAGTGGTAGTTGCAGTGGTGTTTTCAGTTGGTGGTATTCGTTCAGATGTCGATTCCGTTGTGGTAGATGGGTGGTTAAGTAATTGCAGTGGTGGTTTGCAGATTGTGGTATTCCGTTGTGGTTAGCTTGTGGTTTTGGTTAGGATTGGAGGGGTCTCAGTGGTGTTTGCAGTTGGTTGGTTTGGTTTTTGCCAGTTGTGGTACTTCGTTGGTGGTTTTAGACTGGTGTTTTAGTTAGGAAGTGGTGGAGTTGGCAGTTGGTGGTTTGCAGGTTGGTGGTAATTTCCGTTGTTTGGTGAGGTTTGGTGGCTGTAGGAGTGGGTAAGGTTGCAGTGGATGTTTTCCAGTTGGTGGTCATCTTGTTGGTGGTTAGCTGTCGTGGTTTAGGTTGAGGGTAGTTGCAGGTGGTGTTTGCAGTTGTGGTATTGGCTGAATGGGTGGTTGGGTTTAGGCTTGTGGTTCGGTAGGGAGTGGTAGTTGCAGTGGTTTGTTTTCCAGGTTGTGGATCCATTGTGGTAGCTGTTGGTGGTAGCCTGGTTGGTTTCGGTTAAGAGTGGTAAGTTTGGCAGGTTGGCGTTTTCAGTTGTTGGTGGTGGCTGGGTTTGTTGCGTTATCCTGGTTTGTTTTAGGTTAGCTGTGGTGGTAGAGTTCGGTTAGTTGTTTGCAGTGGTGTTTCAGGTTGGTTGGTTATCCGTGGTTGGTGGTTAGCTCGGTGTGGTTTAGGAGTTGTAGTTGAGGTGGTGTTTTCAGTTGTGGTTTATTCCGTTTTAGTGGTAGCTGTGGTTGGTTAGGAGTTAGGTTAGTTGCAGTGGTGTTTTCATTTGTGGTTATCCGTTTGTTTGGTATCCGTGTCGGGCGCTTGTGGTCGGTATAGGAGTGGTAGTTGCAGTTGGTGTTCTCAGTTGTGGTTTTACTTTTGTGGTAGCTTGTGGTAGGTCCGGGATTGGTAGGTTGCCTACAGTGGGTGTTTTAAGGTGGTTGGTATCCGGTTTGTGGTAGCTGGTGGTGATTAGTTGCAGTGGTGTTTTTCAGTTGTGGTTATCCGTTGTGGTAGGCTGTGGTGGTAGGAGTGGTCGTTGCAGTGGTGGTTTGCAGTTTTTGTGGTAACTCCGTTGTCGGTACGCTGTGGTGGTAAGGAGATGGTAGTTGCAGTGGTGTTTTAAGTTGTGTATCCGTTGTGGTAGCTTTTAATGGGTAGTTGCCAGTTGGTGGTTTGAGTTGTGGTAGGCGTGTGGTAGGTCTGTGAAGGGTAAGGATTGAGTTGCAGTGGCTGTTTTCAGTTGTGGTATCCGTTGTGGTAGTTGACGTAGCTGGAATTGGTAGGTTGCAGGTGGTGTTTTCAGTTCGTGTAGCCGTTGTGCGTAGCTGGTTGTTTTCTGATAGGAGTTGGTAGGTTGCAGTTGGAGTTTCCAGTTGTGGTTAATCCGTTGTGGTAGGCTTGAGGTTGGTAGTTGCCCAGTGGTGTTTATGCAAGTTGTGGTATCCGTTGTGGTCGCTGTGGTGGTAGGAGTGGTTAGTTGCAGTGGTGTTTTGCAGTTGTGGTATCCGTTGTGGAGCTGTGATGCGTAGTGGTAGGTGGTAGTTGCAGTGGTGTTTTGCAGTTGTGGTATCCCGTTGTGGTAGCTTTTGGTTGGTAGGAGTGGTAGGTTGCAGTGGTGTTTTCAGTTGTTGTATCCGTTGTGGCATGCTGGTGGTTTTGGTAGGAATTTGGAGTGGCAGTGGGATTTCAGATTGGTATCCGGGTTGTGGTAGCTTGTTTTTGTCGATAGGAGTTGTAGTTGCAGTGGGTTTTGTATTCAGTTGCGGTATCCATTGGTGGATAGCCGTGGGTGATTAGGAGTGGTTAAGTGGCAGTTTGGTGGTTTTTCAGGTTGTGGTATCCGTTGTGGTAGTTGTGGTGGTAGTTGAAGTGGTTTGTTTTCAGTTGTGGTTATCCTGTTGTGGTAGCTGTTGGTGGGAATAGGTTGGTGGTAGGTTGAGTGGTTGTTTTCAAGTTGGTGGTTTATTAGTCGTGGTAGTTGTGGTGGTAGTTGCCAGTTGTGGTTTTCAGTTTGGTATCCGTTGTGGTAGGCTATGGTGGTTGGGAGTGGTTAGTTGCAGTGGTGTTTTCAGGTGTTGGGTATCCCGTTTGTGGTAGCTGTGGATGGATAGAGTTGGTAGTTGCAGTGGGTTTCAGTTGGTAGGTTTTATCCGTTGTGGTAGCTGTGGTGATAGGCAGTTGGTAGGTTGCAGTTTGGTGTTTTCAGTTGGTGGTTATTCCGTTTGGTGGTAAGCTTGTGGTGGGTTAGGGAGTGGGTTGTTGCAGTGGTTTTTTCTATTTGTTTGGTATACGTGTGGTAGCCGTTGGTGGTAGTTTGCCAGGGTTTTTTGGTAGTTGGCAATGGTGGTAGTTGCAGTGGGTTTTCAAGGTTGTAGGAGATTGGTGTGGTATATGTTGGGGGTAGGAGTGGTAGTTTTGCAGTTGGTGGTTTTCAGTTTGGTATCAGTTGTTTTGGTAGCTGTTGGTGGTAGGTTACAGTGGTGTTGCAAATGTTTGGTACCGTTGGGGTAGCGTTTGTGGTCAGGTTTGTGGTAGTTGCCAGTTGGTGATTAGCTGTTGTGGGTTATCGGTTGTGGTAGCTTGTGGTGTTAGGCGGGTAGTTGGCAGGGTGTTTTGCAGTTGTTGGTATCCAGTTGTGGTTAGCTGTTTGGTGGTAGTACCGTTTGGCGTGGTTGGCAGTTGGTGGTATTCGTTAGTTGTAGCAGTGGTGTTTTCGGTTGTGGGGTAGTTGCCAGTTTGGTGTTTGCCGTTGTTTTGGTTGTCCATTGTTGGTGAGGATGTGGCGTAGGTTAGGCGGGTTGTAGTTTTGCAGTTGGTGGTTGGAGTTCTGGAATCGTTGTGGTCGCTGTGTGTGTAGGTAGTGTTAGTTGCATTGGTGTTTGCAGTTGTGGTATCCGTTGTGGTAGCTGTGGTGGTAGGAGTGGTAGTTGCAGGTGGTGTTTTGCAGTTGTAGTATTTGTTTGGTAGCTCTGGTGGTAGGAGTGGCTAGTGCAGTGGTGTTTGCAGTTGTGGTTATCGTTGTGGTAAGGCTGTGGTGGTAGAGTGGTAGTTGCAGTGGTGTTTGCATTTGTGGTATCCATTGTGGTAGATGTGTGGTTAGTTGCAGGTTTGCAGTTGTGGTATATGTTGTGGGTGGCTGTTGGTGGTAGGATTGGTAGTGCGTGGTGTTTTCAGTTGTGGTATCCATTGATGGTAGCTGTGGTGGTAAGGAATGGTAGAATGCAGTGGTTGTTTCGAGTTGTCGGTATCCGCTTTGTGGTATCTGTTGTTGGTGCTGTGGTGTAGAGTGGGTAATTGCAGTGGTGTTTGCAGTTGTGGTATCACGTTGTGGTAGCTGTGGGTGGTAGGAGTGGAGTTGCAGTTGGTGTTTTCGTTGTGGTATCCGTAGTGGTCGCTGTGTGGTAGGAGTTGGTAGTTGCCAGTGGTGTTTCATTTGTGGTATCCGTTTGGTATCCGGTGGTTAGCTGTGCGTTGGTAAGAGTGTAGTTTGCAGTGGTGTTTTCAGTTGTGGTATCTTTTGTGGTAGCTGTTGGTGGTTAGTGAGTGGTAGTTTGCATTGGTGTTTCAGTTGTGGTAGTCCGTTGTGGTAGCTGTTGTGATTGGTTCAGTGGTGTGTTCCGTTGTGGTTATCCGTTGTGGTAGCTGATGGTGGTAGAGTGGTAGTTGCAGGGTGTTTTCAGTGTGTATCCATTGTGGTAGCTGTGGTGGTAGGAGTGGTAGTTGCAGTGGTGTTTTCAGTTGTGTTATCCGTTGTGGTAGCTTTAGTGGTAGTTGCAGTGGTGTTTGCAGTTGTGGTATCCGTTGTGGTAGCTGTGGTGGTAGGAGTGGTAGTTGCAGTGGTGTTTGTCATTGTGGTATTGTGGTGGTAGGAATTTGTAGTTGCCAGTGGTGTTTTTCAGTTGTTGTATCCGTTTTGGTCGCTGTGGTATGGCGTGGTAGTTGCATTGGTTTTTGCAGGTGTGGTATCCGTTGTAGTAGCTGTGGTAGGAGTGGTAGTTGCATTGGTGTTTGCAGTTGTGGTATCCATTGTGGTAGCTGTGGTGGTAGGAATGGTAGTTGCAGTGGTGTGCAGTTGTGGTATCCGTTGTGGTAGCTGTGGTGGTACGATTGGTAGTTGCAGTGGTGTTTGCAGTTGTGGTATCCGTTTGTGTAGCTGTGGTGGTAAGAAGTGGATGTTGCATTGGCTTTGCAGTTGTGGTATCCATTGTGGTAGCTGTGTGGTAGGAGTGGTAGTTGCAGTGGTGTTTGCAGTTGTTGTATCCGTTGTGGTAGCTGTGGTGGTTTGAATGGTAGTTGCAGTGGTGTTTTCAGTTGTGGTATCCATTTTTTTAGCTGTGGTGGTAGGAGTGGTAGTTGCAGTGGTGTTTGCAGTTGTGGTGTCCGTTGTGGTATCTGTGGTGGTAGGAGTGGTAGTTGCAGTGGTGTTTTCAGTTGTGGTATACGTAGTGGTAGCTTTGGTGGTAGGAGTGGTAGTTGCAGTGGTGTTTTCAGTTGTGGTATCCATTGTGGTAGCTGTTGTGGTAGTAGCAGACGCGTTTTCAGTTGTGGTATCAGTAGTGGTAGCTGTGGTGGTAGGAGTGGTAGTTGCAGTGGTGATTTCAGCTGTGTTATCCGTTGTGGTAGCTGTTGTGGTAGTTGCAGTGGTGTTTTCAGTTGTGGTATCCGTAGTGGTAGCTGTGGTGGTAGGAGTGGTAGTTGCAGTGATGTTTGCTGTTGTGGTATCCGTTGTGGTAGCTGTGGTGGTAGGAGTGGTAGTTGCAGTGGTGTTTTCAGTTGTGGTATCCGTAGTGGTAGCTGTGGTGGTAGGAGTGGTAGTTGCAGTGGTGTTTTCAGTTGTGGTATCCATTGTGGTAGCTGTTGTGGTAGTTGACAGTGGTGTTTGTAGTTGTGGTATCAGTAGTGGTAGCTATGGTGGTAGGAGTGGTAGTTGCAGTGGTGTTTTCAGTTGTGGTATCCATTGTGGTAGCTGTTCTGGTAATTGCAGTGGTGTTTGCAGTTGTGGGATCCGTAGTGGTAGCTGTGGTGGTAGGAGTGGTAGTTGCATTCGTGATTGCAGTTGTGGTATCTATTGTGGTAGCTATGGTGGTAGGAGTGGTAGTTGCAGTGGTTTTTGCAGTTGTGGTATCCGTTGTGGTATCTTTGTGGTATTTAATGGTATTGCAGTGGTGTTTTCAGTTGTGTTACATTTTGAAGCTGTGGTGGTAGGGAGTGGTAGTTTGCGCGGTGTTTGCAGTTGTTTGTATCATTGTAGTAGCTGTGGTGGTAGGAGTGGTAGTTGCAGTGGTGTTTGCAGTTATGGTACCTGTTGTGGTAGCTGTCATGGTAGGAGTGGTAGTTGCAGTCGTGCAGTTGTGGTTCCGTTGTGCTAGCTGTGATTGGTAAGAGTGGTAATTTCAGTTTTCGTTGTTTTCAGGTTGTTGGTATCCGTATGGTAGCTGTGGTAGGAATGGTAGTTGGAGTGGTGTTTTCAGTTGTGGTATCCGTTGTGGTAGCTGTAATGGTAGGAATGGTAGTTACAGTGGTGTTTGCAGTTGTGGTATCCTTTGTGGTAGCTATTGTGGTAGGAGTAGTAGTTGCAGTGGTGTTTGCAGTTGTGGTATCCATTGTGGTAGCTGTGGTGGTAGGAAGTGGTATTTGAAAGTGGTGTTTGCAGTTGTGGTATCCGTTGTGGTTAGCGTGGTGGAGGAAGTGGTAGATGCAGTGGTGTTTTTTCAGTTGTGGTATCCATTTTGGTAGCTCTGGTGGGAGGAGTGGTAGTTGCAGTTGTTTTCAGTTGTGGTATCCATTTTGGTAGTGTTGGTAGGAGTGGTAGTTGCATTGTGTTTGCAGTTGTTGGTATCCTGTTGTGGTAGCTGTTGGTGGAGGAAGTGGGTAGTTCAGTGGTGTTTGCAGTTGTGGTATTCGTTGTGGTAGCTGTGGTGGTAGGGAGGGGTAGTTGCATTGGTGTTGCACTTTGGTATCCGTTGTGGTAGCGTGTGGTAGGGAGTGGTAGTTTGCATTGGGTGTTGCAGTGGTGGATCCGTAGGGGACGCTGTGGTGGAGGAGTGGTAGTTTGAGTGGTGTTTGCGTTGTGGGTTCCGTTGTTGGGTATTGTGGGTGGTAGATTGTTTAGTTGCATTGGTGTTTGCAGTTGTGGTATCCGTTGTGGTAGCTGTGGTGTAGGGAGTGGTAGTTGCAGTGGTGGCAGTTGTGGTATCGTTTGTGGTAGCTGTGGTGGTATTAATGGTAGTTTTGCAGTGGTGTTTTTCAGTTGTGGTATCCGTTTGATAGCTGTGGTGGTAGGAGTGGTAGTTTGCAGCGGTGTTTGCAGTTTTTGTATCCCCGTTGTAGTAGCTGTGGTGGGTAGAGTGGTAGTTGTTAGTGGGGGTTTGCAGTTTTTAGGTAACCTTTGTTTTGGTAGCTGTCCATGGTAGTTAGTGGTGTTGAGTCGTTTTGCAGTTGTGGTATCCGTTGTGCTAGCTGGGATGGGTAGGAGTGTGGTAGTTGCAGTGGTGTTTCAGTTGTGGGGGGAATCCGTATGGTAGCTGTGGTGGTAGGAATTGGTAGTTGGAGTGGTTGTTTTCAGTTGTGGTATCCGTTGGTGGTAGCGTAATGGTAGGAATGGTAGTTACAGTGGGGGTGTTTGCAGTTGTGGTATCCTTTGTGGAGCTATTGTGGTTAGGAGTAGGTTTTGCAGTGGGTTTCAGTTTGTGGTATCCATTGGGGGGTAGCTGTGGGGTAGGAGTGGTAGTTGCAGTGGTGTTTTCAGTTTTGTGGTATCTGTTGTGGTATCTTGTGGTAGGAGTGGTTAAGTTTACAGTGGTGTCAGTTGTGGTATCCGTTGTGGACGCTGGTGGTGGTAGGGTGTAGTTTGGCAGTGTGTTTCAGTTGTGGTATCCGTTGTGGTAGCTGTGGTAAAGTAGGAGTGGTAGTTTGCAGTGGTGTTTTCAGTTTGTGGTATCCGTTTGTGGTAGCTGTGGGGAGTGGTAGTTTGCGTGGTGTTTTCAGTTGTGGTATCCGTTGTGGTACTGTTGGTTGTAGGAGTGGTAGTGAGTGATGGTTTTCAGTTGTGGTATTCCCGTTGTGGACGCTGTGGTGGTAGGAGTAGTGCAGTTTGGGTGTTTCAGTTGGGTTTGGTTTCCATTTTGGTTAGCTGGTGTCGTAGGGAGTGGTGGTAGTTGTAGTGGTTTTTGCCAGTTGTGGTCATCTGGTTTTGGTAGCTGTGGTGGTGGGAGGTGTAGTTTCAGGTGGTGTTTGCAGTTGGTGTATTCGTTGCGTAGCTGGTGGGGGTTTAGGCCCATGTTTGGTAGTTGCCATTAGGTTGGTTTGCAGCTGTGGTATGCGTTGTGGTAGCTGTGGTGGTAGGAGAGTGGTAGTTGCATTGGTGTTTGCAGTTTGCTGGTATCCGTAGGGGGAACGCCGTGGTGGTAGGAGATGGTAGTTGCGTGGTGTTTGCAGTTGTGGTATCCGTTGTGGTAGTTGTGGTGGTAGGAGTGTTAGTGATTGGTGTGGCAGTTGTGGTAATCGTTTGGGTAGATGTGGTGGGTAGGAGTGGTAGTTGCAGTGGTGTTGCAGCTTGTTAGTCTTTGTTGTGGTTAGCTCTATGGGTGTAGGAGTGGTAGGTGCAGTGGTGTTTGCAGTTGTGGTATCCGTTGTGGTAGCTGTGGTGGTAAGGAGTTGGTAGTTGCAGTGGTGTTGCAGTTGTGGTATCCATTGTGGTAGATGTGGTGGTAGTTGCAGAGGTGTTTTGCAGTTGGGTATATGTTGTGGTAGCTGTGGGGTAGGATTGGTAGTTGCGTGGTGTGCAGTTGTTGGTATCCATTGTGGTAGCTGTGGTCGTAGGAATGGTAGTTGCATGGTGGTTTTTAGTTGTGGTATCCGTTTTGTGGTATATGTTGTGGTAGCTGTGGTGGTAGAGAGTGGAGTTGCAGTTGTGGTATCCGTTGTTGGTAGCTGTGGTCGTTAAGAGTGTAGTTGCAGTGGTGTTTTCAGTTGTGGTGGAATCTGTGTGGTAGCTGTGGATGGTAGGAGTTTTAGTTTGCAGTGGTGTTTGGCAGTTGTTGTATCCGTTGTGGTAGTCTGTTGGTTGGTTTGCATGGTAGTTGCAGTGGTGTTTTCAGTTGTGTATCCATTGTTAGCTGTGGTGGTAGGAGTGGTTAGTTGCAGTGTGTTTGCAGTGTGGTATCCGTTGTAGTATTCTGTGGTGGTAATGAGTGTAGTTGCGTGTGTTTTCAGTTTGTGGTATACGTAGTGTATCTTGGGTGGTAGGAGTGGTAGTTGGGCGTGTGTTTTCAGTTGTGGTATCCATATGGTGGTAGCTGTTGTGGTAGTAGGTCAGACGTGTTTTTCAGTTGTGGTATCCGTAAGTGGTAGCGTGGTGGTAGGATTGGTAGTTGCGTGTGGATTTCAGCTGTGGTGATCCGTTTGTGGTACTATTTTGTAGTTGCAGTGGTGTTTTCAGTTTGTGGTATCCGTAGTGGTAGCTGGGGTGGTAGGAGTGTAGTTGCCGTGATGTTTGCTGTTGTGGAAGATCCGTTGTGGTAGCGTGGTGGTAGGAGTGGTAGTTGCAGTGGTGTTTTCAGTTGTGGTATCCGTAGTGGTAGCTGTGGTGGTAGGAGTGGTAGTTGCAGTGGTGTTTTCAGTTGTGGTATCCATTGTGGTAGCTGTTGTGGTAGTTACAGTGGTGTTTGTAGTTGTGGTATCAGTAGTGGTAGCTGTGGTGGTAGGAGTGGTAGTTGCAGTGGTGTTTTCAGTTGTGGTATCCATTGTGATAGCTGTTCTGGTAATTGCAGTGGTGTTTGCAGTTGTGGGATCCGTAGTGGTAGCTGTGGTGGTAGGAGTGGTAGTTGCATTCGTGATTGCAGTTGTGGTATCTATTGTGGTAGCTATGGTGGTAGGAGTGGTAGTTGCAGTGGTTTTTGCAGTTGTGGTATCTGTTGTGGTAGCTGTGGTGGTATGAATGGTAGTTGCAGTGGTGTTTTCAGTTGTGGTATCCATTTTGATAGCTGTGGTGGTAGGAGTGGTAGTTGCAGCGGTGTTTGCAGTTGTGGTATCCGTTGTAGTAGCTGTGGTGGTAGGAGTGGTAGTTGCAGTGGTGTTTGCAGTTATGGTACCTGTTGTGGTAGCTGTCATGGTAGGAGTGGTAGTTGCAGTCGTGTTTGCAGTTGTGGTATCCGTTGTGCTAGCTGTGATGGTAAGAGTAGTAGTTGCAGTGGTGTTTGCAGTTGTGGTATCCATTGTGGTAGCTGTGGTGGTAGGAGTGGTAGTTGCAGTGGTGTTTGCAGTTGTGGTATCCGTTGTGGTAGCTGTGGTGGTAGGAGTGGTAGTTGCAGTGGTGTTTTCAGTTGTGGTATCCATTTTGGTAGCTCTGGTGGTAGGAGTGGTAGTTGCAGTGGTGTTTTCAGTTGTGGTATCCATTTTGGTAGCTGTTGTGGTAGGAGTGGTAGTTGCAGTGGTGTTTGCAGTTGTGGTATCTGTTGTGGTAGCTGTGGTGGTAGGAGTGGTAGTTGTATTGGCGTTTGCAGCTGTGGTATCCGTTGTGGTAGCTGTGGTGGTAGGAGTGGTAGTTGCATTGGTGTTTGCAGTTGTGGTATCCGTTGGGGACGCTGTGGTGGTAGGAGTGGTAGTTGCAGTGGTGTTTGCAGTTGTGGTATCCGTTGTGGTAGTTGTGGTGGTAGGAGTGTTAGTTGCATTGGTGTTTGCAGTTGTGGTATCCATTGTGGTAGCTGTGGTGGTAGGAGTGGTAGTTGCAGTGGTGTTTGCAGTTGTAGTATTTGTTGTGGTAGCTCTGGTGGTAGGAGTGGTAGGTGCAGTGGTGTTTGCAGTTGTGGTATATGTTGTGGTAGCTGTGGTGGTAGGATTGGTAGTTGCAGTGGTGTTTTCAGTTGTGGTATCCATTGTGGTAGCTGTGGTGGTAGGAATGGTAGTTGCAGTGGTGTTTTCAGTTGTAGTATTCGTTGTGGTAGCTGTGGTGGTAGGGGTGGTAGTGGCAGCGGTGTTTTCAGTTGTGGTATCCTTTGTGGTAGCTGTGGTGGTCGGAATGGTAGTTGCAGTGGTGTTTTTAGTTGTGGTATCCGTTGTGGTAGCTGTGGTGGTAGGAATGGTAGTTTCAGTGGTTTTTTCAGTTGTGGTGTCTGTTGTGGTAGCAGTGGTGATAGGAGTGGTAGTTGCAGTGGTGTTTGCAGTTGTGGTATCCATTGTGGTAGCTGTGGTGGTAGGAATGGTAGTTGCAGTGGTGTTTTCAGTTGTGAAATCCGTTTTGGTAGCTGTGGTGGTAGGAGTGGTAGTTGCATTGGTGTTTGCAGTGTTGGTATCCGTTGTGGTAGCTCTGGTGGGTAGGAAATGGTAGTTGCCAGTGGTGTTTTGCAAGTTTTGTGTATCCGTTGTGGTAGCTGTGGTGGTACGATTGGTAGTTGCAGTGGTGTTTGCAGTTGTGGTATCCGTTGTGGTAGCTGTGGTGGTAAGAGTGGTAGTTGCAGTTGGTGTTTGCAGTTGTGGTATCCATTGTGGTAGCTTTGATGATAGGAGTGGTAGTTGCAGTGGTGTTTGCAGTTGTGGTTATCCGTTTGTGGTTTGCTGTGGATTTATGAATGGTAGTTGCAGTGGTGGTTTTCAGTTGTGGTATCCATTTTGGTAGCTGTGGTGGTTAGGGAGTGGTAGTTGGCAGGGTGTTTGCAGTTGTGGTATCCGTTGTGGTAGCTGTGGTGGTAGGAGTGGTAGTTGCAGTGGTGTTTTCAGTTGTGGTATACGTAGTGGTAGCTTTGGTGGTAGGAGTGGTAGTTGCAGTGGTGTTTTCAGTTGTGGTATCCATTGTGGTAGCTGTTGTGGTAGTAGCAGACGTGTTTTCAGTTGTGGTATCCGTAGTGGTAGCTGTGGTGGTAGGAGTGGTAGTTGCAGTGGTGATTTCAGCTTTGGTATCCAGTTGTGGTAATCCTTTGTGGTAGCTGTGGTGGTAGGAATGGTATTTCTGTGGTACAGTTGTGGTATCCGTTGTGTAGCTGTGGTGGTAGAATGGTATTGCAGTGGTGTTTTCAGTTTGTGGTACTTTGTGGTAGCTGGTGGTGGTAGAGTGGTAGTTGCATGTGTTTGTAGTTTTGGGTATCCGTGTAGCGTGGGTGGTAGGATGGTATTGCATTGGTGTTTGCAGGTGTGTTATCCGTTGTGGTAATCTTTGTGTGGTTAGGAGTGGTAGTTGCATTGGTGTTTGGCATTGTTGGTTATCCATTGTGGTAGCTGTGGTGGTAGAATGGTAAGTTGCAGTGGGTTGTTTGCAGTTGTGGTATCCTTGTGGGTCGTGGTGGTGGTACGATTGTAGTTGCGTGGTGTTTTGCAGTGTGTATCCGTTTGTGGTAGCTGTGGTGGTAAGTTGGTATTTGCTTGGTTTGTTGCCAGTTGTGGTATTCCATTGTGGTAAGCTGTGGTAGGTAGGGTAAGTTGCATTGTGTGTTTGCAGTTTTGTTGTATCCCTGTGGTACTGTGGTGGTTTGAATGGTATTGCAGTGTGTCAGTTGTGGTATCCATTTTTTTAGCTGTGGTGGTAGGAGTGGAGTTGCAGTGGTGTTTGCAGGTTGTGGTAATCCGTTGTAGTATCTGTGGTGGTTAGGAGTGGTAGTTGCAGTGGTGTTTTCATTGTTGGTATCTTATTGGTAGCTTTTGGTGGTAGGGTGGTATTGGCAGTGTGGTTTTTCAGTGTGGTATCCATTGTTGGTAGCTGTTGTGGTAGTAGCAAGGGTTTTCAGGTTGTGTTCCTAGTGGTAGCTGTTGTGGTAGGAGGTGGTAGTTGCAGTGGTGATTTCAGCTGTGGTACCTTTGTGGTAGCTGTTGTGGTAGTTGCGTGGTGTTTGCAGTTTTTGGTATCCGTTGTGGTAGCTGTGGTGGTAGGTTGGTATTTTGCAGTGGTGTTTTTCAGTTGTGTCTCCGGTTGGGTATCTGTTGTGGTAGCTGTGGTGGTAGGAGTGGTAGTTGGCAGTGGTGTTTGGCCTTTGTGGTATCCGTTGTGGTAGCTGTGGGGTAGGAGTGGTAGTTGCAGTGGTGTTTTCAGTTGTGGGTATCCCTAAGTGGTAGCTGTGGTGGTAGAGTTTGGTAGTTTACGTGTGTTTGGCAGTTGTGGTATCCGTTTGGTAGCTGTGGTGGTAGGAGTGGTAGTTGAGTGGTCAGTTGTTGGGTACCCGTTAGTGGTAGCTGTGGTTGTGGAGTGGTAGTTTGCAGTGTGTTTTTTTCAGTTGTGGTATAACATTGTGGTACTGTTTGTGGGTAGTTGCAGTGTGTTTTAGTTGTGGTTCCCTTAGTGTAGCTCTGGTGGTTAGGTGGTAGTTGAAGTGGTTGTTTTCGTTGTGGTAATTTCCATTGTGGTAGCTGTTGTGGTAATTGCAGTGATGCAGTTGTGGGGATCCGTAGTGGTGCTGTGGTGGTAGGAGTGGTAGTTGCATTCGTGTTTGCAGTTGTGGTATCCATTGTGGTAGCTATGGTGGTAGGAGTGGTAGTTGCAGTGGTTTTTGCAGTTGTGGTATCCGTTGTGGTAGCTGTGGTGGTATAATTGGTAGTTGCAATGGTGTTTTCAGTTGTGGTATCCATTTTGATTGCTGTGGTGGTAGGAGTGGTAGTTGCAGCGGTGTTTGCAGTTGTGGTATCTGTTGTAGTAGCTGTGGTGGTAGGAGTGGTAGTTGCAGTGGTGTTTGTAGTTATGGTACCTGTTGTGGTAGCTGTCATGGTAGGAGTGGTAGTTGCAGTCGTGTTTGCAGTTGTGGTATCCGTTGTGCTAGCTGTAATGGTAAGAGTGGTAGTTGCAGTGGTGTTTTCAGTTGTGGTGTCCGTAGTGGTAGCTGTGGTGGTAGGAATGGTAGTTGGAGTGGTGTTTTCAGTTGTGGTATACGTTGTGGAAGCTGTAATGGTAGGAGTGGTAGTTACATGGGTGTTTGCAGTTGTGGTATCCGTTTTGGTAGCTGTTGTGGTAGGAGTGGTAGTTGCATTGGTGTTTGCAGTTGTGGTATCTATTGTGGTAGCTGTGGTGGTAGGAGTGGTAGTTGCAGTGGTGTTTTCAGTTGTGGTATCCGTTTGGTAGCTGTGGTGGTAGGAGTGGTAGTTGCAGTGGTGTTTTCAGTTGTGGTATCCATTTTGGTAGCTGTTGTGGTAGGAGTGGTAGTTGCAGTGGTGTTTGCAGTTGTGGTATTTGTTGTGGTATCTGTGGTGGTAGGAGTGGTAGTTACAGTGGTGTTTGCAGTCGTGGTATTCGTTGTGGTAGCTTTGGTGGTAGGAGTGGTAGTTGCATTGGTTTTTGCAGTTGTGGTATCCGTTTTGGTAGCTGTGGTGGTAGGAGTGGTAGTTGCATTGGTGTTTGCAGTTGTGGTATCCGTTGTGGTAGCTGTGGTGGTAGGAGTGGTAGTTGCAGTGGTGTTTGCAGTTGTGGTATCCGTTGTGGTAGTTGTGGTGGTAGGAGTGTTAGTTGCATTGGTGTTTGCAGTTGTGGTATCCGTTGTGGTAGCTGTGGTGGTAGGAGTGGTAGTTGCAGTGGTGTTTGCAGTTGTAGTATCCGTTGTGGTAGCTGTGGTGGTAGGAGTGGTAGGTGCAGTGGTATTTGCAGTTGTGGTATCCATTGTGGTAGCTGTGGTGGTGGGAGTGGTAGTTGTAGTGGTGTTTGCAGTAGTGGTATCCATTGTGGTAGATGTGGTGGTAGTTGCAGAGGTGTTTGCAGTTGTGGTATCCGTTGTGGTAGCTGTGGTGGTAGGATTGGTAGTTGTAGTGGTGTTTTCAGTTGTGGTATCCATTGTGGTAGCTGTGGTGGTAGGAATGGTAGTTGCAGTGGTGTTTTCAGTTGTAGTATCCGTTGTGGTAGCTGTGGTGGTGGGAGTGGTAGTTGCAGTGGTGTTTTCAGTTATGGTATTCTTTGTGGTAGCTGTGGTGGTAGGAATGGTAGTTGCAGTGGTGTTTTCAGTTGTGGTATCCGTTGTGGTAGCTGTGGTGGTAGGAATGGTAGTTGCAGTGGTGTTTTCAGTTGTGGTATCTGTTGTGGTAGCTGTGGTGGTAGGAGTGGTAGTTGCAGTGGTGTTTGCAGTTGTGGTATCCATTGTGGTAGCTGTGGTGGTAGGAATGGTAGTTGCAGTGGTGTTTTCAGTTGTGGTATCCGTTGTGGTAGCTGTGGTGGTAGGAGTGGTAGTTGCATTGGTGTTTGCAGGTGTGGTATCCGTTGTGGTAGCTGTGGTGGTAGGAGTGGTAGTTGCATTGGTGTTTGCAGTTGTGGTATCCGTTGTGGTAGCTGTGGTGGTAGGAATGGTAGTTGCAGTGGTGTTTGCAGTTGTGGTATCCGTTGTGGTAGCTGTGGTGGTACGAGTGGTAGTTGCAGTGGTGTTTGCAGTTGTGGTATCCGTTGTGGTAGCTGTGGTGGTAAGAGTGGTAGTTGCAGTGGTGTTTGCAGTTGTGGTATCCGTTGTGGTAGCTGTGGTGGTAGGAGTGGTAGTTGCAGTGGTGTTTTCAGTTGTGGTATCCGTTGTGGTAGCTGTGGTGGTAGGAGTGGTAGTTGCAGTGGTGTTTGCAGTTGTGGTATCCGTTGTGGTAGCTGTGGTGGTAGGAGTGGTAGTTGCATTGGTGTTTGCAGTTGTGGTATCCGTTGTGGTAGCTGTGGTGGTAGGAATGGTAGTTGCAGGGGTGTTTTGCAGTTTGTGGTATCCGTTGTGGTAGCTGTGGTGGTAAGAGTGGTAGTTGCAGTGGTGTTTGCAGTTGTGGTATCCGTTGTGGTAGCTGTGGTGGTAGGAGTGGTAGTTGCAGTGGTGTTTGCAGTTGTGGTATCTGTTGTGGTAGCTGTGGTGGTAGGAGTGGTAGTTGCAGTGGTGTTTTCAATTGTGGTATCCGTTGTGGTAGCTTTGGTGGTAGGAGTGGTAGTTGCAGTGGTGTTTTTTGTTGTGGTATTCGTTTTGGTAGCTGTGGTGGTTATAGAGGTAGTTTTAGTGGTTTTTTCAGTTGTGGTATCCGTTGTGGTAGCTGTGGTGGTAGGAGTGGTAATTGCAGTGGTGTTTGCAGTTGTGGTATCTGTGTTGGTAGATTGGTGGTAGTTGCAGTGGTGTTTTCAGTTGTGGTATCCGTTGTGGTAGCTGTTGTGGTAGGAGTGGTAGTTGCAGTGGTGTTTGTATTTGTGGTATCCGTTGTGGTAGCTGTTGTGGTAGGAGTGGTAGTTGCAGTGGTGTTTTCAGTTGTGGTATCCGTTGTGGTAGCTGTGGTGGTAGGAGTGGTAGTTGCAGTGGTGTTTGCAGTTGTGGTTTCTGTTGGGGTAGATGTGGTGGTAGTTACAGTGGTGTTTGCAGATTTGGTATCCGTTGTGGTTGCTGTGGTGGTAGGAGTGGTAGTTTCAGTCATGTTTTCAGTTGTGGTTTCCGTTGTGGTAGCTGTGGTATTAGGAGTCGTAGTTGCAGTGGTGTTTGCAGTTGTGGTATCCGTTGTGATAGCCGTGGTGGTAGATGCTGTGGTGTTTGCAGTTGTGGTATCCATTTTGGTAGCTGTGGAGGTAGGAGTGGTAGTTTCAGTGGTGTTTTCATTTGTGGTATCCGTAGTGGTAGCTGTGGTGGTAGGAGTGGTAGTTGCATTGGTGTTTGCAGTTGTGGTATCCGTTGTGGTACCTGTGGTGGTAGGAGTGGTAATTGCAGTGGTGTTTTCAGGTGTGGTATCAGTTGTGGTAGCTGTGGTGGTAGGAGTGGTAGTTGTAGTGGTGTTTTCAGTTGTGGTATCCGTTGTGGTGGCTGTGGTGGTAGGAGTGTTAGTTGCAGTGGTGTTTTCAGTTGTGGTATCCATTGTGGTAGCTGTTGTGGTAGTTGCAGTGGTTTTTGCAGTGGTGGTATCCGTTGTGGTAGCTGTGGTGGTAGGATTGATAGTTGCAGTGGTGTTTTCAGTTGTGGTATCCATTGTGGTATCCGTTTTGGTAGCTGTGGTGGTAGCAGTTGTAGTTGCAGTGGTGTTGTCAGTTGTTGTATCGTTATGGTAGCAGTGGTGGTAGGAGTGGTAGTTGCAGTAGTGTTTTCAGTTGTGGTATCCGTTGTGGTAGCTGTGGTGGTAGGTGTGGTAGTTGCAGTGGTGTTTTCAGTTGTGGTATTCATTGTGGTAGCTGTGGTGGTAAGAGAGGTAGTTGTAGTGGTGTTTTCAGTTGTGTACTCCATTGTGTAGCTGTGTGGTAGTTGCAGTAGGTGTTTTCAGTGGTGTTTGCCATTCGTGTGTGGTAGCTGTTGTGGTAGCTGTGTGGTATGAATGTAGTGGTGCAGTGGTGTTTTCAGTTGTGGAATCCGTTGTGGTAGCTTTTGTGGTAGTTGCAGTGGTGTTTGCAATATTGGTATCCGCTGAGGTAGCTGTGGTGGTAGGAGTGGTAGTTGCAGTGAGGTTTTCAGTTGTGGTATCTGTTGTGGTAACTGTGGTGGTAGGAGTGGTAGTTGCAGTCGTGTTTTCAGTTGTGGTATCCGTTGTGGTAGCTTTGGTGGTAGTAGTGGTAGTTGCAGTGTTGTTTGCAATTGTGGTATCCGTTGTGGTAGCTGTGGTGGTATGAATGGTAGTTGCAGTGGAGTTTTCAGTTGTGGTATCCGTTGTGGGAGCTGTGGAGGTAGGAGTGGTAGTTGCAGTGGTGTTTTCAGTTGTGGTATCCGTTGTGGTAGTTGTTGTGGTAGGAGTGGTAGTTGCAGTGTGGTTTTCAGTTGTGGTATCTGTTGTGGTAGCTGTGGTTTCTAGAGTGGTAGTTGCAGTGATGTTTTCAGTGTGGTATATGTAGTGGTAGCTTTTGTGGTAGGAGTGGTAGTTGCAGTGGGGTTTTCAGTTGTGGTATCTGTTGTGGTAGCTGTGGTGGTAGGAGTGGTAGTTGCAGTGATGTTTTCAGTTGTTATATCCGTTGTGGTAGCTATGGTGGCAGTTGCAGTGGTGATTGCAGTTGTGGTATCCGTTGTGGTAGCCGTGGTGGTAGGAGTGGTAGTTGCAGAGGTGTTTGCAGTTGTGGTGTCGTTGTGGGTAGCTGTGGTGGTAGTTGCAGTGGTGTTTGCAGTTGTGGTATCCGTTGTGGTAGCTGTGGTGGTAGGAGTGGTAGTTGCAGTGGTGTTTGCAGTTGTGGTATCCGTTGTGGTAGTTGTGGTGGCAGGAGTGGTAGTTGCAGTTGTTTTTGCAGTTGTGGTATCCGTAGTGGTAGTTGTGGTGGTAGGATGGTGTTTTGCAGTTGGCCGTTGTGTTTGTCAGTTGAGGTATCCGTTGTGGTAGCTGTGGTGTCCAGGAGTAGTAGTTGAGTGGTGTTTTGCAGTTGTGGTATCCGTTATGGTAGTCTGTGGTGGTGGGGTAGGAGTGGTAGCTTGCAGTGGTGTGTAGTAGGTGTGGTATCCATTGTGGTATTGTTGGTGGTAGTTGAAGTGGTGTTTGCAGTTTGTGTATCCGTTGTGGTTAGCTGTGGTAGGTAGGAGTGGTAGTTGGTAGTGTGTTTGCAGTTGGTGGTATCCGTTGTTAGCTGCTGTGGTGGTGAAGTAGTTGCAGTGGTGTTTTTTCAGTGTATCCAGTTTTTGTGGTACTGTGGAGCTGTGGTGGGTAGGAGTGTAGTTGCAGTGGTGTTTTGTTTTCAGTTGTGGTATCCGTTTTGTGTAGCTGTGGTGGTAGAGTGGTAAGTTGCAGTGGTGTTTGCAGTTGTGGTATCTGGTTGGTTGTTAGCTTGTTGGTGTAGTGGCGTTGTGGTTTTCAGTTGTGGTAATCGGTGTGGTAGCTGTGGTGGTAGGAGTGGTAGTTGCAGTGGTGTTTTCAGTTGTGGTATCCGTTGTGGTAGCTGTGGTGGTAGGAGTGGTAGTTGCAGTGGTGTTTGCAGTTGTGGTATCCGTTGTGGTAGCTGTTGTGGTAGTTGCAGTGGTGTTTGCAGTTGTGGTATCCGTAGTGGTAGCTGTGGTGGTAGGAGTGGTAGTTGCAGTGGTGTTTGCAGTTGTGGTATCCGTTAGTGGTAGCTGTGGTGGTAGGAGTGGTAGTTGCATTGGTTGTTTGCAGTTGTTAGTACCTGTTGTGGTGGTAGCTTGTGGTGGTAGGAGTGGTATTCCGTTGGTGGTTTTCCAGTGGTGGAGTGGGATTGCCCGTGTGGTCAGTGTTCCGTGTAGGTAGCTGGTGGTGGTAGGATGGTAGTTGCAGTGGTGTTTTCAGCTGTGGTATCCGTTTGTGGTAGCTGTGGTGGTAGGAGTGGTAGTTGCAGTGTGGCCAGTTTGTTTGTATCACGTTGTGTAGATCCGTTGTGGTAGCTGTGGTGGTATGAGGGGTAGTTGCAGTGGAGTTTTCAGTTGTGGTATCTGTAGTGGTAGCTGTGGTGGTAGTAGTGGTATTTGCAGTGGTTTTTGCAGTTGGTGGTTTCCGTTGTGTTATCTCTGGTGGAGGAGTTGTAGTGGCTGGTGGTTTTGCAGTGGTGGTTTTATTCCGTTGTGGTAGTGTGGTGGTAGGAGTGGTAGTTGCAGTGGTGTTTTCAGTTGTGGTATCCGTTGTGGTAGCTGTGGTGGTAGGAGTGGTAGTTGCTGTGGTGTTTTCAGTTGTGGTATCTGTAGTGGTAGCTGTGGTGGTAGGAGTGGTAGTTGCAGTGGTGTTTTCAGTTGTGGTATCCGTTGTGGTAGCTGTGGTGGTAGGAGTGGTAGTTGCTGTGGTGTTTGCAGTTGTGGTATCCGATGTGGTAGTTGTGGTTGGTTGTTGCAGTGGTGTTTGCAGTTGTGGTATCCGTTGTGGTAGCTGTGGTGGTAGGAGTGGTAGTTGCAGTGGTGTTTGCAGTTGTGGTATCCGTTGTGGTAGCTGTGGTGGTAGTTGCAGTGGTGTTTATTGTTTGCAGTGTGGTATACCGTAGCATGGTAGCTGTGGTGGTAGGAGTGGTAGTTGCAGTGGTGTTTTCAGTTGTGGTATCCGTAGTGGTAGCTGTGGTGGTAGGAGTGGTAGTTGCAGTGGTGTTTGCAGTTGTGGTATCCGTTGTGGTAGCTGTGTTGGTAGGAGTGGTAGTTGCAGTGGTGTTTTCAGTTGTGGTATCCGTTGTGGTGCTGTGGCGTAAGAGTGGTAGTGCAGTGTCAGTTTTGTATCCGTTGTGGTAGCTGTGGTGGTAGGAGTGGTAGTTGCAGTGGTGTTTGCAGTTTTGGTATCCGTTTTGGTAGCTGTGGTGGTATGAGGGGTAGTTGCAGTGGTGTTTTCAGTTGTGGTATCTGTAGTGGTAGCTGTGGTGGTAGGAGTTGTAGTTGCAGTGGCGTTTGCAGTTGTGGTATCCGTTGTGATAGCTGTGGTAGTTGCAGTGGTGTTTGCAGTTGTGGTATCCGTTGTGGTAGCTGTGGTGGTTGATGCAGTTGGTTTTTGGCAGTTTTTGTGGTTATCCGGTTTGTGGTAGCTGTGGTGGTTGTTGTTTGCAGTGGGTTTTGTTTTCGGTTTGTTGGTATCCAGTTGTGGTAGCTGTGGTGGTAGAATGGCGTAGTTGTTCGTGGTGTTTCAGTTGTGGTATTCCATTTTGGTAGGATGTGGTTTGGAGGAGTTGTAGTTGCAGTGGTGGGTTTGCAGTTTGTGGTCTATACAATTGTGGGTAGCTGTGGTGGTAGGAATGGTAGTTGCCGTGGTGTTTTCAGTTGTGGTATCCATATTGGTAGCTGTGGTGGTAGGAGTGGTAGTTGCAGTGGTGTTTGCAGTTGTGGTATCCGTTGTGGTAGCTTTGGTGGTTGTTGCAGTGGTGTTTGCAGTTGTGGTATCCGATGTGGTAGCTGTGGTGGTAGGAGTTATAGTTGCAGTGGTGTTTGCAGTTGTGGTATCCGTTGTGGTAGCTGTGGTGGTAGGAGCAGTAGTTGCAGTGGTGTTTGCAGTTGTGGTATCCGTTGTGGTAGCTGTGGTAGTTTTTGCAGTGGTTTTTTCAGTTATGGTATCCGTTGTGGTAGCTGTGGTGGTAGGAGTGGTAGTTGCAGTGGTGTTTGCAGTTGTGGTATCCGTTATGGTAGCTGTGGTGGTTGTTGCAGTGGTGTTTGCAGTTGTGGTATCCGTTGTGGTAGCTGTGGTGGTAGGAGTTGTATTTGCAGTGGTGTTTGCAGTTGTGGTATCCGTTGTGGTACGCTGTGGTGTAGGAGTTGGTAGTGTTTTTGGCAGTGGTTTTTGACAGGTTGTGGTATCCTTAGTGGTAGCTTTGTGTAGGTAGTTTGTATTGCGAGTGGTTGTTCGCCGTTGTGGTATTCGTTGTGGTAGCCTGTGGTGGTAGAATGGTAGCTGAGCCGGGGTTGGTGTTTGCAGTTGTGGTATCCGTAGTGGTAGCTTTGGTGGTAGGAGTTGTAGTTGCAGTGGTGTTCGCCGTTGTGGTATTCGTTGTGGTAGCTGTGGTGGTAGGAATGGTAGCTGCAGTGGTGTTTGCAGTTGTGGTATCCGTTGTGGTAGCTGTTGTGGTAGTTGCAGTTGCGTTTTCAGTTGTGGTATCCGTTGTGGTAGCTTTGGTGGTAGGAGTGGATAGTTGCAGTGGTGTTTCGCAGTGGTGGGTTTATCCGTTGTGGTAGCTGTGGTGTAGTTTGCAGTGGTGTTTTCAGTTTGTGGTATCCGTTGTGGTACTGTGGTGGTAGGAGTGGTAGTTGCGAGGTGTTTTCAGTTGTGTATCCGTTGTGGTAGGTGTGGTGTGTAGGCGTGGTAGTTGTGGCAGTTGGTGTTTTCAGTTGTGGTATCCGTTGTGGTAGCTGTGTGGTAGGAGTGGTAGTTGCAGTGGTGTTTTCAGTTGTGGTATCCGTTGTGGTAGCCCCTGTGGTGGTAGGCCCAGTGGTCAGGTTGCAGCTGTGGTGGTAGGGTGGTAATTCCGTGTGTTTGCAGTTATGGTTTCCGTTATGGTAGCTGTGGTGGTAGGAGTGGTAGTTGCAGTGCTGTTTTCTGTTGTGGTATCCGTTGTGGTAGCTTTTGTGGTAGTTGCAGTGGTGTTTGCAGTTGTGGTATCCGTTGTGGTAGTTGTGGTGGTAGGAGTGGTAGTTGCAGTGGTGTTTTCAGTTGTGGTATCTGTTGTGGTAGCTGTGGTGGTAGAGTGGTAGTTGCAGTGGTGTTTTCAGTTGTGGTATCCGTTGTGGTAGCTGTGGTGGTAGGAGTGGTAGTTGCAGTGGTGTTTTCAGTTGTGGTATCCGTTGTGGTAGCTGTGGTGGTAGGAGTGGTAGTTGCAGTGGCGTTTTCAGTGTTGGTATCTGTAGTGGTAGCTGTGGTGGTAGGAGTGGTAGTTGCAGTGGTGTTTTCAGTTGTGGTATCCGTTGTGGTAGCTTTGGTGGTAGGAATGGTAGTTGCAGTGGTGTTTGCAGTTGTGGTATCTGTTGCGGTAGTTGTGGTGGTAGGAGTGGTAGTTGCAGTGGTGTTTTCAGTTGTGGTATCTGTTGTGGTAGCTGTGGTGGTAGGAGTGGTAGTAGCAGTGGTGTTTTCAGTTGTGGTATCCGTTGTGGTAGCTGTGGTGGTAGGAGTGGTAGTTGCAGTGGTGTTTGCAGTGTTGGTATCCATTGTGGTAGCTGTTGTGGTAGGAGTGGTAGTTGCAGTGGTGTTTGCAGTCATTGTATACATAGTGGTAGCTGTGGTGGTAGTTGCAGTTGTGGTATCCATTGTGGTAGCTGTGGTGGTAGTTGCAGTTGTGGTATCCATTGTGGTAGCTGTTGTTGTAGGAGTGGTAGTTGCAGTGGAGTTTGCAGTTGTGGTATCCATTGTGGTAGCTGTGGTGGTAGGAGTGGTAGTTGCAGTGGTGTTTGCAGTTGTGGTATCCGTTGTGGTAGCTGTGGTGGTAGGAGTGGTAGTTGCAGTGGTGTTTGCAGTTGTGGTATCCGTTGTGGTAGGTGTGGTAGTAGGAGTGTTTGTTGCAGTGGTGTTTTCAGTTCTGGTATCCATTGTAGTAGCTGTGGTGGTAGTTGCAGTTGTGGTATCCGTTTTGGTAGCTGTGGTGCTAGTTACAGTTGTGGTATCCGTTGTGGTATCTGTTGTGGTAGGAATGGTAGTTGCAGTGGTGTTTGCAGTTGTGGTATCTTTTGTGGTAGCTGTTTTGGTAGGAGTGGTAGTTGCTGTGGTGTTTGCAGTTGTGGTATCCGTTGTGGTAGCTGTGGTGGTAGTTGCAGTTGTGGTATCTGTTGTGGTAGCTGTGGTTGTAGTTGCAGTTGTGGTATCCGTTGTGGTAGCTGTTGTATTAGGAGTGGTAGTTGCAGTGGTGTTTGCAGTTGTGGTATCCGTTGTGGTAGCTGTTGTGGTAGGAGTGGTAGTTGCAGTGGTGTTTTCAGTTGTGGTATCCATTGTGGTAGCTGTGGTGGTAGTTGCAGTTTTGGTATCTGTTGTGGTAGCTTTGGTGGTAGTTGCAGTTGTGGTATCCATTGTGGTAGCTGTGGTGGTAGTTGCAGTTGTGGTATCCGTTGTGGTAGCTGTGGTGGTAGTTGCAGTTGTGGTATCCGTTGTGGTAGCTTTGGTGGTAGGAGTGGTAGTTGCAGTGGTTGTTGCAGTTGTGGTATCCGTAGTTGTACCTGTGATGGTAGCTGTGGTTGATCCGGCAAAAAAAGGAAAATATTAGAATATAATTTATAATAATTAGATAATAAATGTGATGCAATGATTAGTGATCTTTTTGATCAGTAATTATTGATAATGAAGTATATGCGGATGGAGACGAAACTCAGATAGATCCTTTCTTAATGACTTTATTTTTAAGACTAACTTATAATGATATACAGTTTAAAAGAAGACAAGATAGTTAACATGGTAGTTGTACTTAATGAGTAGTAAGTATCTGTAAACACAAATATAACCTCTGGTAATAGGTAGTTATAAACATAAATACCTAACACCTTTTCCCCTCGGGAAAAAGAATGAATGATTAAAGCAAATAAAAGGATAAAGCAATCAATAATTAAATGGTGGCATAGCTTTGAATAAATAATACAAAAACATACTTAGTGCTATTAATTATTTTACATTCTAAAATAGTCAGGTGGTCTACTTTGTCTGGTAGACCTTCGAAGTTTTGGTAATTCAGATATCGATCTATCAGGTGAGCCATCAGAAGTTTTACCATTTTCATTTCCCGATAGTTCTTCTGCAGCTGCCGCCTCCTTTTCTTCTACATTTGGGATTTCATTTTTCTCTGCACCTGCAACTGCATCGCCTAACTCTTCACGAGTATGTATGAACTCTTTTGGTAATGGCGGGTCTGGATAGCTGACCAACTCTGAAGAATCACGTGCTAAAAGTTCATTTTTGTTATCTTGAGAATCATTGGAGATCAGTCTCATTTGATCAATATGCCTTTTCCATATTAAGTTACCGTCCACTTGTACATTGTATGTGCATGGACCCAATTTTAGAACCACAACTCCTCGAGTCCATATGCCCTTCTTGGTATTTTGACGATAATCCCGAACCAGTACCACGTCCCCTATATAGAGTTCCCTCATTGGTTTCTCGTTCTCTGAGGATTTTCTTTCAATTCGCTGAGATGCATCTGGGTGTAGTAAATCAAGGCGAGTGCGTAACTGCCGACCCATGAGCTCTGCAGGCGTGCGTTTTGTTGTACAGTGAGGTGTAGTTCGGTAAGTCAGTAGAAATTGACACAACTTGGTATTTAAAGATGTATTACATGATTGCAATGTTCTCATCGCCCTTTTCATTCCTTGTTTGAATGTTCTTACTGTATTTTCGGCCTGCCCATTACTGCTTGGGTGATAAGCGGGTATCAGTATATGCTTTACACCATTTTGGGTCATGAACTCTTTAAATTCCTCAGCCACAAACTGTCTGCCATTATCAGACACGAGCTCTACACAAACCCCATGCTGAGCAAATACCCGCCGCATGATCTCTATGGTATTCATAGTTGTAACTGATTTCATTGGGTGTACTTCTGGCCATTTTGAATATGCGTCAATCATAATGAGGTACATTTGTCCCAGGAATGGTCCTGCGAAATCAACATGTACTCTTTTCCACGGACCATTGGAGTCACAATCTGGTAAAGGCAACCGTGAGAGTGCATCAGCATTTCCATTGTCACTTGAACGACGTAATTCAATGTCATAATCATAAGCTGCTAACTGTATAGCCCAGCGTTGTATTCTTGCAGCTGCAAGGACTGGAATGCCCTTCCTGGGTCCCAGAATGTATGACAGTGGTTTGTTATCTGTAATAAGGGTGAATTTACGACCATATAAATATTGATGAAACTTCCGTAGTCCAAAGATGATTGCCAAACCCTCGCGCTCAATTTGGGAATAGTTACGTTCAGTGGGTGTTAACATTCTTGATGCATAAGCAATTGGTCTTTCTCCGTTACTGGTGATATGGGAAAGCACTGCTCCAAGTCCTTTAGGTGATGCATCTACTGCCAACGTCACAGGTTTACTCAAATCATAGTGCACTAATACTCCTGTTTCAGTGGTCAGCATTTTTTAATCTCGGAAAAAGCTCTTTCACACTCCACTGACCAATGCCATTTTCTGTCTTTATGCAGTAATTCCGTGAGAGGCGCTGCGACTGATGAGAGATTTGGCACATAGCGACGGTAATGGTTTACCAGCCCCAGGAAGGATTGCATTTCAGACCTTGATTCTGGCCTTGGTGCCTCCGTGACTGCTGCAATGGCATCCTCCGTCATATGAATACCCTCTTCATCTACAATGAAACTCAAATATTTCAAGGAGGGCTTCATAAATTCACATTTCGACAAATTACATTTCAACCCATTAATGTGCAACCGCTCAAGTACCTTTTCAAGATTGTGTAAATGTTCAGCTTCGGGTCTCCCAGTAAGACTAATATCATCTATGTTGCATCCACAAGGCACTCCTTGCAGAACTTTATCCATTAAAGACTGAAAAAGTTGTGGTGCTGCTGAGACACCATATGGTAAACGTGTATATCTGTACAAACCAAGTGGTGTGTTAATCGTGACATATTTCCTAGATTCCTCATCTAGTTCCACTTGCTGATAAGCTTGCGATAAATCTAACTTTGAGAAGGTTTTTCCACCGTTCAGTCGCTGGTATAGTTCATCTGGATTTGGCATTGGATGTTCAGGGTTTTCCACATAACGATTTATGGTGACCTTGAAGTCACCACAGATCCTAATAGAGCCATTGTCTTTTGAAACGGGCACTATCGGTGCCGCCTACTCACTATAGTCAACTTTCTCAATAATTCCTTCCAATTCTAGTCTTTTAAGTTCTGCATTCACAGCATCTCTGATTGCATAAGGAACTGTCCTCGCTTTATAAAAGATTGGTTTTGCATCCTTTCTCACACGAATATGAGCCTTTATATTCTTGGCTGTACCCAGTTCACCATCAAAGACATCACCATATTTCCTTAACAGTTCTTCTAACTTTGAGGTTTTCAGAATACCAGAATGCAGATGATTTACAGCTAACTTTTTCCAGTCAAATTTCGCAAAATGCAGCCAGTCCCTACCGAATAAGGCAGGTCCATTCCCCTGTACCACATACAATGGCACTTCCTCCACTCTGTGTCCATGAACTTCCATAGTTACGTAGCATATCCCGACGACTTCTATTTTTTCTCCCGTCATGATTTTCAGCACAATATCGCTGGATTGAAGTACTGTATTTTTCAGATGTTTAGCGTAGAACTCTTCACTTATCAGTGACACAGACGCTCCCGTGTCCAATTCCATATCAATTGGTATCCCATTTAATTTAACTTTCACTATTATCTCTGGAACCTTATTGTGTCTTGCTTTCATTTTCTTAACACAGTATTTCAATGTATTGCACAATTCATCCTGTAGTTTGCACTCTGTAGTTTCTTCTTTCAAGCAGCTGGTCTCCTCCTCTGCCATGTTGACCGTCGATCGTTTCCTTCCTTGTCTTCCATATTTCCAATTTCGATTGACTGTGGTGTGATTTTCCATTCGGCACATTCTACGAAGGTGTCCTTTTTTATGACACCCATTACACTCAGTATCCTTATGGAAACAAACATCAGCCTTATGGTTTGTCTTCCCGCAACGGTAACACTCAAGGAGAGAAGCTTTCGGCCCAACAACTTTTTTTACCTCCTGAGTTTGACCCTGAATCTTCGTGACGTTTTCATCAGCCATTTCCTGACTTAAAGCAATCGAAAATGCTTTCTTTAAGTCAAGCTGCTGTTCACTTAATAGTTTCCTCTGTGCCGAGCGGTTGGCCAATCCAATAACAAACAAGTCTCTTAAAACTTCCTCTTGAAAAGCACCAAACTGACATGTTTCCGCCAATTTCCGTTGCTCCGTTGCAATAATCAGTTGATGGATTCTTCCTTGGACGTTGTTTCCTATTGTAAAACTTGAAACGTTCAGCTATCAGGATGGGTTTTGGGTGAAGGTGATTTTTCAAAAGCTCAGTAAGTTCTCGATAAGTCCTTGAAGAGGGCTTATTAGGGGCACGCAATGTCTTCAGAAGTCCATATGTGGGAGCGCCGACGGCACTCAAGAAAACTGCCCGTTTCTTATCTTCCTCTGTTATGTCATTTGCTAAGCAGAACTGATCAAACCTTTCGACATAATCTTCAAAGTCCTCGGATTTGTCATATGCTGCTATATTACCCAAATGCGCCATCCTTAATTTTCCCTTTCGTGAGTCAGTTCCTCGTCGCCATTGAAGTATTTGGATGGAGACGAAACTCAGATAGATCCTTTCTGAATGACTTTATTTTTAAGACTAACTTATAATGATATACAGTTTAAAAGAAGACAAGATAGTTAACAGGGTAGTTATACTTAATGAGTAGTAAGTATCCGTAAACACAAATATAACCTCTGGTAATAGGTAGTTATAAACATAAATACCTAACAGATAAATCCTTTTGATTTACTTTGAAATCCTTAAGTTTTTAAAATCTGAATAATATTTTGGTCAGTAAGCATTTGGATTTACTTTGCAATCCCCTTAAAATCCTGAAGTCCTTAGAATCTAGATAATCTATTTAATGCTGATAAATCCTTTGAATTTACTGTAAAAGTCCTTCAATCCATAAAATCTCAATGAGTCTTCCTGATAAATCCTGCGGATTAACTTGGAAATCCTTGAAATCTCGAATATCTTTATTGATAAATCCTTTGGGTTTACCTTGTAGTCTTTAATTCATGAAAGTCTATAAAACCTCTATAATCTTTGCTGATAAATCCTTCAGAAATACTTTCAATTCCTCAAGATCTAAGGTAACTAATTAACTAAAGATTGAAGATCTGCAGAACTATAGGTCATTTACTTTTCTAAGATCGCTGTGGTGTGGCTTGTACAGATATCATACGTTACCAATTTTCATGTTATGGCGATCGAATTAGCTTCATGGAGTCTATTGAAATAGTTTTCATTTCTTGAACTGTAGTTCTTTGTTTCCATCAGATATTTTGAATATATCTTATTTCGTCTATTCTTGGTTAAAATCTTAGTTTCTTTAATGAATATGAAGGTATGGCATATTTTTCCCCGGCAATGCCAGATCTGAGTTTAGGGGTCCTAAGAGGATTTAAAAGGTCATGGTCAGTATCATTAAAGGATATTCGCTCTTGACCAGCCACTGTGATAAGGGCTCCCATACATTTGGCCGATGGATATTTAACCGAAGAATATTTGGCCAAAAATGTTATAGACGTACCTACATGAATGTTACACCCGCAATCGTTCTGTTAATTATAACAAGCAATCTCAACAGTTCGAAAACAATAGGCATTTACTTTGAATTTACGATCTTAATTGTTGAATTGGGTAACTGGTACTTTTTCACCTCAAACACTTTGAACTAGCCATGCTCAATTGAAATCAACTTTGTTAGTAACCTACCACGTTTCCCAATTTTTATTTACAGAGCCTGCTATATGTATTTATATTTATGTTCTATATTAATGTGTCATATATATAAATATATACATATACAATCATCCACCCTTCTATTTGCCGTCTAGTTTCAAAGGTAAAGAAAGAGCAATTAAATTGGGAGTTAACAATTGAGAGTGTAAATCCAGGGCTTACATTGAGAGCATCGAAGAAGTATCAGATATTAAACACAAGGCTAGTGTCTATCATTGAGAAATATGAGGATTAAAAAAAATAGATTTTCTTAGAGCAATTGCGCACAATCTTTAAATACTTATGAACATACATCTTATTGTATTTTTATGGGCTTATTTTTTGGCAATAAACTGTTAATTAAAACACTTAAAGTAAAGTATTTTTTGTTACTATTCGCGCTTGTAAAATTTCGGCCAAAATGGTTTGTTGACCAAATGTCCGGCCAAGGTGATAAGTATGGGCAGCCCAAGTGACTCGCAAATGCCTTCACCCACCATCTGAGGCCAAGGATATAGTCTATAATGTCCTGAAATACATCAGTTTAGAAAAACAAAAAGGAGGTTATGTAACTGATGTTCCGAAGGTTATCCAAATAACCTCTGAAGCACAAAAGTGTCAGAAATGACTATTTGTAGAATTGACAAGAAAGCAAGAGAGACGGGAAATCTAGTTGAATCTCCAGTCTTTACAAAACAAGAAAAGATAAAGTGAATACTGTGACTAACTTGGATGATTTTGATAAAAATGTTCTGTGAAGAAGTAATGAGTGGATGTCTTTTCTTATAAAATGAACCAAACAAAACAAGATAGTGAATCTTTGAGGTCATAATAGATCGATTGACTTATGAATTTATGTCCCAAGGCCAAAACCGTAGCAAACAGACCATTTGGCGCATCTATAATTTTAGAAAGAGAATGAAGGAACAAAGAAATTCGAGAAAGAAAAAAGTTAACAGGGAAGAAGCAAACCTTTTCCCTCGATTCCCAAGCGAATCTTCCCAAGAAGGATTATATCTGGAGGAAGCATTTAATGGAGCTTACATACCCTTATATAGGACAACTCTTTTCTACTTGGCCCCACCAGAGCGATCTTAAAAAAGTAAACGAACTACAATTTTAATTTTAAAGTCTATAGCTCAAAATTATGAAAAAAATGACAACTCCACATAAGGGAAATAACACTCTCAGATGATGCAGAAAAATGTAATATAATTTCATGGGTAAATCCGTTTTTCTTTTATTTATTAATTGATGGAAAATGTCTAAGATGCAAAACAGTGAAATAATAACTAGTATAATAAGCAAATAAGGCAAAGATACAGTTTTGCATTTGTATAAGCAGCTATTTGAAAATAAGAATGTACAGATATGCAAATTCCTCATAGGCAAAACCATTCCTAAAACTAAATAAACGCAGACTGACAAATTTCAAGATTCCAAATTTGTTAGCGTCTTCAGCATGTGGCTAAGGAGATGATTAGGGGCTAGTAACTGATGTTGTGGCTGTGGTAGTTCAAGTGGTTATAACTGTTGTAGTACCTGTGGTTGTTGCAGTTGTAGTTGCAGTGGTAGTGTCTGTGGTGGTAGGAGTGGTAGTTGCAGTGGTTGTTGCAGTTGTAGTATCCATAGTGGTAGCTGTGGTGGTACGAGTGGTAGTTGCAGTAGTTGTTAAAGTTGTAGTATCTGTGGTAGTAGCTGTGGTTGTAGGAGTGGTAGTTGCAGTGGTTGCTGCAGTTGTAGTATCTGTAGTAGTAGCTGTGGTTGTAGGAGTGGTAGTTGCAGTGGTTGTTGCAGTTGTAGTATCCGTGGTGGTAGCTGTGGTGGTAGGAGTCGTTGTTGCAGTTGTAGTATCCGTAGTGGTAGCTGTAGTGATAGCTGTGGTGGTAGGAGTTGTGGTTGGAGTTGTAGTATCGGTAGTGGTAGCTGTGGTGGTAGGAGTGGTAGTAGCAGTGGTTGTTGCAGTTGTCGTATCTGTAGTGGTAGCTGTGGTTGTAGGAGTGGTAGTAGCAGTGGTTGTTGCTGTGGTGGTAGGAGCGGTAGTTGCAGTGGTTGTTGCAGTTGTAGTGTCCGTAGTGGTAGCTGTGGTGGTAGGAGTAGTTGTTGCCGTTGTAGTATCTGTAGTGGTAGCTGTAGTGGTAGCTGTGGTGGTAGTAGTTGTAGATGTAGTTGTAGTATCAGTAGTGGTGGCTCTGGTGGTAGGAGTAGTAGTTGCAGATGTTGTTGTAGTTGTAGTATCAGTAGTGGTAGCTGTAGTGGTAGCTGTGGTTGTAGGAGTGGTAGTTGCAGTGGTTGTTGCAGTTGTAGTATCTGTAGTGGTAGCTGTGGTGGTAGGAGTTGTAGTTGCAGTTGTAGTATCCGTAGTGGTAGCTGTGGTGGTAGGAGTGGATGTAGCAGTTGTAGTATCCGTAGTGGTAGCTGTAGTGGTAGCTGTGGTGGTAGGAGTGGTAGTTGCAGTGGTTGTTGCAGTTGTAGTATCTACAGTGGTAGCCGTTGTGGTAACTGTTGTGGTAGGGTAGGTAGTTGCAGTTGTGGTATCCGTAGTGGTACCTGTAGTGGTCGGAGTGGTAGTTGCAGTGGTTGTTGCAGTTGTGGTATCCGTAGTGGTACCTGTAGTGGTCGGCATGTTAGTTGCAGTGGTTGTTATAGTTGTAGTATCCGTAGTGGTAGCTGTCGTAGTAGCAGTGGTTGTTGCAGTTGTAGTATCCATAGTTGTAGCTGTGGTGGTAGGAGTCGTAGTTGGAGTTGAAGTATCCGAAGTGGTAGCCGTAGTTGTAGCTGTGGTTGTAGGAGTGGTAATTGCAGTGGTTGTTGCAGTTGTGGTATCCGTAGTGATAGCCGTAGTTGTCCCTGTGGTGGTAGGAGTGGTAGTTGCAGTGGTTGTTGCAGTTGTGGTATCTGTAGTCGTAGCTGTGGTAGTTCCTGAAAAAAAAATGAAAAATATAAGAATATAAAACATTTGATAATTTAGAATAATTAGATAATAAATGTGATGTAATGATTAGCGATCTTTTTGATCAGTAATCACTGATAAATCCTTTTGATTTTCTTCGAAATCCTTAAAATCCTTAAAATCTGAATAATATTTTTGTCAGTAGAAACTACTTCAGATAAGCTTTGTAATCTTTAAAATCACGACGTCTATAGAATCGAGATAACCTTCGTAATGCTGATAAATCCTTCGAATTTACTTAAAAAGTCCTTCAATCCTTAAAATCTCAATCAGCTCTCCTGATAAATCCTTCAGGTTTACTTTAAAATTCCTTCAATCACAAAAATCTAAATAATCTTTATTGTTAAATCCTTCAGATTAACTTTGATATCAATTAAATCTCGAATATCTTTGTTGATAAATCCTTTGAATTTCATTCGTAGACTTTATTCTTTGAAAATCCATAAAACCTATAAAATCTTTGTTGATAAATCCTTCGGAATTACTTTCAAATCCCTAAGATCTAAGGTAAGGAAAGTTTTGATGAAGGTTAGATAATGAAAGGATAACATAATGAAGAAGAAAGAAAATAAATATAATTATTGTTCAGAGCTGAAGTTATTGTTCATAGACCTTTTATAAATACAGCCATTATTTATGAAGAACCAAGCTTGATCAAGCAGTTGTAATCAAAAGTATAGGAAAAAAGAAAATGAAGGTTTTTTAACAGTGAACTATGGGAAAACAGAAAATGAAAGTTTTTAAACAGTGAAGTATGGGAAAACCGAAAATGAAGGTTTTTAAACAGTGAAAGGAAGATATGAGTTAAACGAACAAATATAATTCATACTGGTACTAAAATCCCAAATGAGGATTTAAGTAAGATATAGATAAATAAACCAATGTAATTTTTACTAGTGATTCATAATAGAATAGGAATCACAAGGTGGAAATTGATGAAGATATTAAGAAATAAAGGTAATTCTATGATAAAATTAATACATAGCATATTGTATAAAAAATATTATTAAACTCTAATCTTCGGTTATAAACCCATAAACGCCGAGCCTTTATTTATATTTACAAAAGTATCTGTCGTATGCTGGCGGTGTTCAGGATTTAGTGCTGAAGCGGAAAAAAAGTTTTTTTAAAAAAATCACAACACGCTTAGTTTTTAAGATTAAGAGTTTATTTTTTGCTCCTTTTTTTTTCATTGCCTGAAGGTTAGTATGCACCCATCAGAAATGAAAAAAAATCATTATTAAATATAAATATTGGAATATATGACAGCACGAAAAAATAATTTCATATGTAATTGTATACAAATCGCGCTATGAGCAAAATGGTTAAAGTTAATGAGTTATTTTTTGTCGTTGTATTGTACACTAAATTGCAATGACTTTGGTATATAACAAATTGTAAAACGATCAAAGCAACACAGAGAACATACCATCACAAAATGATGCATGAATTCGTAACATGCAGACCTAAAAATAATTTTTTTTTTCTAAAATTCACCATAAATCGAAATATTGTGCTAGAGACTTCCCGTTTGTTGCAAAATGAAGGTAAGTGATTGAATACTGATAGACTGTATGTGTTTTAGCTTGCAATTGCAGTTTTCGACCATTTCGGTCAAGTTAAAGTTGACCGATGGTCGAATTTTTTCTATTTATCGTGATTTATATGAAAATATTTCAAAACTGATAAAAGCTACAACCATGAGTTATTTTTTGTTGTATTCTACATGATATTGCGCACATTTTATGTAAGGCCTAATATAAAACGGTGCGAAAATTACGACAAGGTGACTAAAGAAATTCTGAGATTTTCAGCAGAGTTACAGTGCGCGGAGGGAAGGGAAAAGCTTTTTTCAATTTTTTTTCAATATCACCATAAATAATAAAAATATTGTGCTACAGACTTCCCGTTTGTTGCATAATGAAGGTAAATGATTGAATGTTACTAAAATGTAAGAGTTTTAGCTTACAATTGCATTTTTCGACCATTTCGGTCGAGTCAAAGTTGACCACAGTTTTAAATTTTGGCACTTGTGATTTATATGAAAATATTTCAAAACTGATAAAAGCTACAACCAGGCAATACGCGCCTTTCACAGTCCTGACAACGTTGGGATATCTTTGCAAACGTCCAGTTGCATCATAAATACGCTAACACTCGCAAAAGTTCTGCAAACCACAAATGCATCAAGAAATCGCTCTCTGACGATGCGTCGCTGATGCTTTGTAGTGCGAGAAGAAAGAAATTCGCGCATGTGCAGCTGGGTAATGCTTGTAATACAAACAACAGCATGATCTGTGAACTCCCAGCATCACTCAAGGGGCGTGATTTAAAATCTTTCGCAAACTAGGCTTGTAACTGTTTTTTTGCGAATATCTTTTTTTATGTGAAAAGTAATATTTTAGGAATCTATATTACCTAAAATTAAAGGCTTTCACCCTTTTACCTACAAACCTTTGGGTCAGCTCCTTGAATAACTAAGTAACTAAAGATTTAAGATCTGCAGAGCTAATCTTTATTTTAAAGTCTATACATCAGTATTGTGAAAAAAATGACAACTTCGTATAAAGGGAAAAAAACTCTCAGATGATGCTGGAAAATCACTGAATATAAATTCATGGGTAAAACAGTTTTTTTTACTTATTAAGTGATGGAAAAGGTTTCTGATGAAAAATAGTAAAATTATAATGATAATAATAGGGCAAATGAATCAAAGATACAGTTTTCATTTGTATAAGCAGCTATTTGAAAATAAGATTGGGGTCTCACTATTTACCAAAACGACCCTAGATATCCTTCTTACATAATTGTAATCTTGTTTAATTACTGTGAGTATTTCTTTTACGATTGCAAACTTGTTTAAACAGGGGACTTGAAGATAAAGGTATAGTGATCAGAGCAATTTAATTACTGGCATGTGTCACAAAAGTTAGACAATGAGAAGCACTTTTTTTTGTAGTATAGTCTAGTGTATTATGATATCAGGCAATTGTGGTATGAGATAATAAAAAAATATATTTTTTAAACTATTAACATAATAATTGAACATGATAATATTTGCATGCCTGGATAGAGACTTCTCAAAGCTGTAACTACCATCTTCAGCTCTTAACACATGATGGACAGTAAAATTTTAAACGAAAACTCTTACTCTACTCGTTCAGGAGACTTTTATCCATTAGTGAATCCAAAAGTCACATTCTGAGCACTGTATGACATTTGCATTATCACTCCTGACTACAAACGCCACAGGGATACTTTGGCAGAGGGGCAAACTTGACTTTCTTATGCTTTGGCATTTTGATAATTTGTATAGCAGCCAAGATACAATTGACAGAATCTGAACCTTTTCAATTTTTTTTATGCTGATACGAGGGCACATGAACAACCAATGCCCAGGTAATTACAGGTAAGGTATGAAGAAGCAAATAATAGTTTTGAAAATGGGCTGAAACCTAGTCAGTAGAGGTAAATAGAGAGGTGTGAGGAAGCCAAGGATGCCATTGATCAAGTTTAATAACAATATTAATAATATAATCATTATTTAAGAAGCCCATCAAGATACTCTACTGGATTACTCTACAATGGCATGGCAGTCTACGTAGCTAGTTGCTAAAACTAGTTACCACCATACATACAATACAAAACAAATGTCAGCTGATGTCACTTTAATTACTGTTTAAACAAGTTTACAATGATAACATAAATATACAGTAATTAAATAAGCTTACAATTATAAAACAAACATATCTATGTCCGTTTCGGACTCTTTGGTTGTTTCGGTGAATAGTGAGACCGTAAGAATGTACAGATATGCAAATTTCTCTGATGTAAAACCATTCTTGAGATTAAATAAACAAAGACTTTTAGATTCCCAGATTCCAAGTTTGGTAGCGTCTTCAGTGTGTGACTAAGGAAGTGTTGTAGTTGTAGTACCTGAAGTTGGGGTTGTGGTTGTACCAGTGGTTGTACCTGTCGTTATTCCAGTTGTAGTTGCAGTAGTAGTGTCTGTGGTGGTAGGTGTGGTAGTTCCTGTTGTGGTACCTGTTGTAGTTGCAGTGGTTGTTGCAGTGGTAGCTGTGGTGGTAGGAGTGGTAGTTGCAGTGGTTGTTGCAGTGGTTGTTGCAGTTGTAGTATCCGTAGTGAAAGGAGTGGTAGTTGCAGTGGTTATTGCAGTTGTTGTATCCGTAGTGGTAGCTGTAGTTGTAGGAGTGGTAGTTGCAGTGGTTGTTGCAGTTGTAGTATCCGTGGTGGTAGAAGTTGTTGTTGCTGTTGTAGTATCTGTCATGGTAGCTGTAGTGGTAGCTGTGGTGGTAGGAGTGGTAGGGTAAAAGGTCACTGACCTCCTCTTGTGTATTTGATAATAATAATAATAATAATAATAATAATAATAATAATAATAATAATAATAATAATAATAATAATAATAATAATAATAACATTTCACATGTAACGCATAGACAGTTTTTGAAACTCTCTCTCTCTCTCTCTCTCTCTCTCTCTCTCTCTCTCTCTCTCTCTCTCTCTCTCTCTCTTGCAATAGCCTGTCCAGACAGATATTCAACATTGATTCTACGTGAGAGAGAGAGAGAGAGAGAGAGAGAGAGAGAGAGAGAGAGAGAGAGAGAGAGGTGGGGGTGGAGGGGTCGTTCTCTCTCATTTTCTGTTGATTTGTCGATCATTTTAATTTTGCATCAATTTTTATGTTTTCTTGTTTCCTTTAATGTTTTTTCTTCTCGTCCTATTTATTTTATTCTTTTTTTATTGCTTTTTTATCAGATTTTCTGTTGTTTCCCTTTATTTTTGCTTTTTTATATTATATTATCCTTAGTTTCCTGTTATTGTGACTTTTTTTTATTACATTTCTTTTGTTTCTATTTAGATTCATGTAGGCACTTCGGAAGCACGAAAGAAATTAATAATAATAATAATAATAATAATAATAATAATAATAATAATAATAATAATAATAATAATAATAATAGTAATGGAGTTTGGAATAGAAAAATGCGCCTTAGTCAACATACAAAAAGGCAAAGTAACGAGAACTGAAGGGATAAAGCTACCAGATGGGAGCAACATCAAACACATAGATGAGACAGGATACAAATACCTGGGAATAATGGAAGGAGGAGATATAAAACACCAAGAGATGAAGGACACGATCAGGAAAGAATATATGCAGAGACTCAAGGCGATACTCAAGTCAAAACTCAACGGCGGAAATATGATAAAAGCCATAAACACATGGGCAGTGCCAGTAATCAGATACAGCGCAGGAATAGTGGAATGGACGAAGGCAGAACTCCGCAGCATAGATCAGAAAACCAGGAAACATATGACAATACACAAAGCACTGCACCCAAGAGCAAATACAGACAGACTATACATAACACGAAAGGAAGGAGGGAGAGGACTACTAAGTATAGAGGACTGCGTCAACATCGAAAACAGAGCACTGGGGCAATATCTGAAAACCAGTGAAGACGAGTGGCTAAAGAGTGCATGGGAAGAAGGACTAATAAAAGCAGACGAAGACCCAGAAATATACAGAGACAGGAGAAAGACAGAAAGAACAGAGGACTGGCACAACAAACCAATGCACGGACAATACATGAGACAGACTAAAGAACTAGCCAGCGATGACAATTGGCAATGGCTACAGAGGGGAGAGCTAAAGAAGGAAACTGAAGGAATGATAACAGCGGCACAAGATCAGGCCCTAAGAACCAGATATGTTCAAAGTACGATAGACGGAAATAACATCTCTCCCATATGTAGGAAGTGCAATACGAAAAGTGAAACCATAAACCACATAGCAAGTGAATGCCCGGCACTTGCACAGAACCAGTACAAAAAGAGGCATGATTCAGTAGCGAAAAGCCCTCCACTGGAGCCTGTGCAAGAAACATCAGCTACCTTGCAGTAATAAGTGGTACGAGCACCAACCTGAAGGAGTGATAGAAAACGATCAGGCAAAGATCCTCTGGGACTATGGTATCAGAACGGATAGGGTGATACGTGCAAACAGACCAGACGTGACGTTGATTGACAAGGTCAAGAAGAAAGTATCACTCATTGATGTCGCAATACCATGGGACACCAGAGTTGAAGAGAAAGAGAGGGAAAAATTGGATAAGTATCAAGATCTGAAAATAGAAATAAGAAGGATATGGGATATGCCAGTGGAAATCGTACCCATAATCATAGGAGCACTAGGCACGATCCCAAGATCCCTGAAAAGGAATCTAGAAAAACTAGAGGCTGAAGTAGCTCCAGGACTCGTGCAGAAGAGTGTGATCCTAGAAACGGCACACATAGTAGAAAAGTGATGGACTCCTAAGGAGGCAGGATGCAACCCGGAACCCCACACTATAAATACCACCCAGTCGAATTGGAGGACTGTGATAGAGCAAAAAAAAAAAAAAAAAAAAAAAAAAAAAAAAAAAAAAAAAAAAAAATATAATAATAATAATAATAATAATAATAATAATAATAATAATAATAATAATAATAATAAATTCTCTTTTATTGAAAAAGGAAAATTCCAACTCTAATTATGCAGAATAATCTTTATTACAAATTTTATTTCAACACAAAAATTCCAACTCTAATTATGCAGAATAATCATTACAAATTTTAATTCAACACAAAAAATCCAACTCTAATTATGCAGAATAAGCTTTTTTACAAATCTTAATTCTACACAAAAACTCAAACTCTAATTATGCAGAATACTCTTTATTACCTTTATTACAAATTTCTATTCAATACAATTTCATATGAATGAAACTTTTCTTTATAAGAGGATAAAAAAAAGATTTATGAATATATTTTGGCCAATGAAAAAATACTTAGGAAATAAATATTGGCCACTTACGAATAATGTCATTACACTTCCAAAGCTAATTAAGTCAAAAGGTTAGATATATTTATATGAGAAACTTATCTCTTCAGATTATATAAATTAAGGAACTTTACTCTGGATATATTCATACGAGAAACATTAATTTTTTTAGATATATGTAATTAAGGAACTTTACTCTGGATATATTCATATGAGAAACAGGACTTTTAGATATATTTATATAAGGAACATTACTCCTTCGATATATTTATATAGGGAACATATGTCTTCAAATATATTTATATGAGGAACTTTACTCCTTAGGTATATTCGTATAAGGAATATTACTCCTTCAATGTATTTATATAAGGAACTTTACTCTCTGGATATATTTATATGTGAAACATTACTTATTCAGATATATTTATATAGGGAAATTTACTCTGTAGACATTTATATATGGAACTTTACTCTCTGCATATATTTATAGGAGAAACATTACTTCTTAGATATAATTCTATAAGGATCATCAGTCTTTAGATAAATGTCTATAAGATATATTTATAGATATATTTAAAGGTTAGGTATTAGGTTTCCAGAGTTGCTAAACATTGCAGCAAAAATTATCAATAATTCAACATTTATTTAAAACCAAAATTCGGAGTAAAAATAACCTTTTTAGATGAAGATTTAAAATTAAAGTGATTATTGATATTAGAGTTATATTAAACTCAATTGTTATTTGCACCGGCGGGTCCAGTTGTGGTAGTTATAGTGGTACCTGTAGTGGTAGGAGTGGTAGTTGCAGTGGTTGTTGCAGTTGTGGTATCCGTAGTAGTAGCTGTGGTGGTAGTTGGAGTGGTTGTTGCAGTTGTGGTATCCGTAGTGGTAGCTGTGGTGGTAGTTGCAGTGGTTGTTGCAGTTGTGGTATCCGTTGTGGTAGCTGTGGTGGTAGGAGTGGTAGTTACAGTTGTGGTATCAGTAGTGGTAGCTGTCGTGGTAGGAGTGGTAGTTGCAGTGGTGTTTGCAGTTGTGGTATCTGTTGTAGTAGCTGTGGTAGTAGGAGTGGTAGTTACAGTTGTGGTATCCGTAATGGTAGCTGTCGTGGTAGGAGTGGTAGTTGCAGTGGTGTTTGCAGTTGTGGTATCTGTTGTAGAAGCTGTGGTAGTAGGAGTGGTAGTTACAGTTGTGGTATCAGTAGTGGTAGCTGTAGTGGTAGGAGTGGTAGTTGCAGTGGTTGTTGCAGTTGTGGTATCTGTAGTGGTAGCTGTGGTGGTAGTTGCAGTGGTTGTTGCAGTTGTGGTATCCGTTGTGGTAGCTGTGGTGGTAGGAGTGGTAGTTACAGTTGTGGTATCTGTAGTGGTAGCTGTGGTGGTAGGAGTGGTGGTTGCAGTGGTTGTTGCAGTTGTGGTATCTGTTGTAGTAGCCGTGGTGGTAGGAGTGGTAGTTACAGTTGTGGTATCCGTAGTGGTAGCTGTAGTGGTAGGAGTGGTAGTTGCAGTGGTTGTTGCAGTTGTGGTATCTGTAGTGGTAGCTGTGGTGGTAGGAGTGGTAGTTACAGTTGTGGTATCCGTACTGGTAGCTGTGGTGGTAGGAGTGGTAGTTGCAGTGGTTGTTGCAGTTGTGGTATCTGTAGTGGTAGCCGTTGTGGTAGGAGTAGTAGTTGCAGTGGTTGTTGCAGTTGTGGTATCCGTAGTGGTAACTGTGGTGGTAGGAGTGGTAGTTACAGTTGTGCTATCTGTGGTGGTAGCTGTGGTGGTAGGAGTGGTAGTTACAGTTGTGGTATCTGTAGTGGTAGCTGTGGTTGTAGGAGTGGTAGTTGGAGTGGTTGTTGCAGTTGTGGTATCTGTGGTGGTTGCCGTAGTTGTATCTGTGGTGGTAATAGTGGTAGTTGCAGTGGTTGTTGCAGTTGTAGTATCCGTAGTTGTAGCTGTTGTGGTAGGGGTGGTAGTTGCAGTGGTTGTTGCAGTTGTGGTATCTGTAGTGGTAGCTGTGGTGGTAGGAGTGGTAGTTGCAGTGGTTGTTGCAGTTGTGGTATCTGTAGTTGTAGCTGTGGTGGTAGGAGTGGTTGTTGCAGCGGTTGTTGCAGTTGTGGTATCCGTAGTGGTACCTGTGGTGGTAGCTGTGGTTGATCCTGCAAAAAAGGAAAAATATTAGAATATAATTTAGAATAATTAGATAATAAATGTGATGTAATGAATAGTGATCTTTTTTATCAGTAATTATTGATAAATCCTTTTGATTTACTTTGAAATCCTTAAAGTCTTTAAAATCTGAATAATATTTTTGTCAGTAGGTGATGAAAACTACTTCAGATAATCTTTGTAATCTTTAAAATCCCGACGTCTATAGAACCAAGATAACCTTCGTAATGCTGATAAATCCTTCGAATTTACTAAGAAAAGTCCTTCAATCCTTAAAATCTCAATCAGCTCTCCTGATAAATCCTTCAGGTTTACTTTAAAATTCCTTCAATCACAAAAATCTAAATAATCTTTATTGTTAAATCCTTCAGATTAACTTGGAGATCCTTGAAATCTCGAATATCTTTGTTGATAAATCCTTTGAATTTCATTCGTAGTCTTTAATCTTTGAAAATTCATAAAACTTATAAAATCTTTGCTGATAAATCCTTCGGAATTACTTTCAAATCCCTAAGATCTAAGGTAAGGAAAGTTTTGATGAAGGTTAGATAATGAAAGGATAACATAATGAAGAAGAAAGAAAATAAATATAATTATTGTTCAGAGCTGAAGTTATTGTTCATAGACCTTTTATAAATACAGCCATTATTTATGAAGAAGCAAGCTTGACTAAGCAGTTGTAATCAAAAGTATAGGAAAACAGAAAATGAAGGTTTTTAAACAGTGAATTATGGGAAAACAGAAAATGAAAGTTTTTAAACAGTGAAGTATGGGAAAACAAAAAATGAAGGTTTTTAAACAGTGAAAGGAAGATATGAGTTAAACGAACAAATATAATTCATACTGGTACTAAAATCCCAAATGAGGATGTTAGTAAAGATCTAGGGTAAGTAAACCAATGTAATTTTTACTAGTGATTCATAATAGAATATTAATCACAAGGTGGAAATTGATGAAGATATTAAGAAATAAAGGTAATTCTATGATAAAATTAATACATAGCATATTGTATAAAAAATATTATTAAACTCTAATCTTCGGTTATAAACCCTTAAACGCCGAGCATCTATTTACAAAAGTATCTGTCGCATGCTGGCGGTGTTCGGGAGTTAGTGCCGAAGTGGAAAAAAAGTTTTTTTCAAAAAATCACAACACGCTTAGTTTTTAAGATTAAGAGTTCATTTTTTGCTCCTTTTTTCTCATTGCCTGAAGTTTAGTATGCACCCATCAGAAATTAAAAAAAAAATAACATTATCATATATAAATACTATTGGAATATATGACAGCATGAAAATTTTTTTTCATATATAATTGTATATAAATCGCGCTGTGAGCAAGACGGTTAAAGCTAATGAGTTATTTTTTGTCGTTGTATTGTACACTAAATTGCGATGACTTTGGTATATAACAAATTGTAAAACGATCAAAGCAACACAGAGAACATATCATCACAAAATGATGCATGAATTCGTAACGTGCGGACCTAAAAACAATTTTTTTTTCTAAAATTCACCATAAATCGAAATATTGTGCTAGAGACTTCCCGTTTGTTGTAAAATGAAGGTATGTGATTGAATATTACTAGACTGTAAGTTTTTTAGCTTACAGTTGCAGTTTTCGACCATTTCGGTCAGTTAAAGTTGACCGATGGTCGAATTTTTTCTATTCATCGTGATTTATATGAAAATATTTCAAAACTGATAAAAGCTACAACCATGAGTTATTTTTTGTTGTATTCTGCATGATATTGCGTACATTTTATGTAAGGCCTAATATAAAATGGTGCGAAAATTACGACAAGGTGACTATAGAAATTCTGAGATTTTCAGCAGAGTTACAGTGCGCGGAGGGAAGGGAAAAGCTTTTTTCAAAAATTCACCATAAATCGAAATATTGTGCTAGAGACTTCCCGTTTGTTGCAAAATGAAGGTAAATGATTGAATGTTACTAAAATGTAAGAGTTTTAGCTTACAATTGCATTTTTCGACCATTTCGGTCGAGTCAAAGTTGACCACAGTTTTAAATTTTGGCACTTGTGATTTATATGAAAATATTTCAAAACTGATAAAAGCTACAACCAGGCAATACGCGCCTTCCACAGTCCTGACAACGTTGGGATATCTTTGCAAACGTCCTGTTGCATCATAAATATGCTAACACTCGCAAAAGTTCTGCAAACCACAAATGCATCAAGAAATCGCTCTCTGACGATGCGTCGCTGATGCTTTGTAGTGCGAGAAGAAAGAAATTCGCGCATGTGCAGCTGGGTAATGCTTGTAATACAAACAACAGCATGATCTGTGAACTCCCAGCATCACTCAAGGGGCGTGATTTAAAATCTTTCGCAAACTAGGCTTGTAACTATTTTTTTGCGAATATTTAAAAATCCACTTGGCACCCGAAAGACAATTTTAGTCGACGTACAATGCGTCCAGTCGGCGTTTAATGGTAAAATGCTTTTTTTATGTGAAAAGTAATATTTTAGGAATCTATATAACCTAAAATTAAAGGCTTTCACCCTTTTACCTAAAAACCTTCGGGTCAGCTCCTTGAATAACTAAGTAACTAAAGATTTAAGATCTGCAGAGCTAATCTTTATTTTAAAGTCTATAGCTCAGTATTGTGAAAAAATGACAACTCCATATAAGGGGAATAAAACTCTCAGATGATGCTGAAAAATCACTGAATATAATTTCATGAGTAAAAAAGTTTTTTTTTTTTTACTTATTAAGTGATGGAAAAGGTTTCTGATGAAAAATAGTAAAATTATAACTATAATAATCGGGCAAATGAATCATTTGTATAAGCAGCTATTTGAAAATAAGATTGGGGTCTCGTTATTTACCAAAACGACCCTAGATATCTTTCTTACTTGTTTAATTACTGTGAATATTCATTTTATGATTGCAAACTTGTTTAAACAAGGGACTTGAAGATAAAGATATAGTGATCAGAGCAATTTAATTACTGGCATGTGTCACAAAAGTTAGACAATGAGAAGCACTTTTTTTGTAGTATAGTCCAGTGTATAATGATATCAGGCAATTGTGGTATGAGATAATAAAAAATATATTTTTAAACTATTAACATAATAATTCAACATAATAATATTTGCTTGCCTGGATAGAGACTTCTCAAAGTTGTAACTACCATCTTCAGCTCTTAACACATGATGGACAGTAAAATTTTAAACGAACACTCTTGCTCTACTCGTTCAGGAGACTTTTATCCATTAGTGAATCCAGAAGTCACATTCTGAGTACTGTTTGACATTTGCATTATCACATTCCTGACTACAAACGCCACAGAGATACTTTGGCAGGGGGCAAACTTGAGTTTCTTATGCTTTGGCATTTTGATAATTTGTATAGCAGCCAAGATACAACTGACAGAATCTGAACCTTTTTAACTTTTTTTTATGCTGATACGAGGGCACATGAACAACCACTACCCAGGTAATTACAGGTAAAGTATGAAGAAGCAAATAATAGTTTTGAAATTGGGCTGAAACCTAGTCAGTAGACGTAAATAGAGAGGTGTGAGGAAGCCAAGGATGCCATTGATCAAGTTTAATAACAATATTAATAATATAATCATTATTTAAGAAGTCCATCAAGATACTCTACTTGATCAGTCTACAATGGCATGGTATTCTACGTAGCTAGTTGCTAAAACTCGCTGCCACCATACATACAATACAAAACAAATGTCAGCTGATGTCACTTTAATTACTGTTAAAAAGTTTACAATGATAAAATAAATAGACAGTAATTAAATAAGCTTACAATTATAAAACAAACATATCTATGTCCGTTTCGGACTTTTTGGTTGTTTCGATGAATAGTGAGACCGTAAGAATGTACAGATATGCAAATTTGTCTGATGTAAAATCATTCTTGAGGTTAATTAAACAAAGACTTTTAGATTCCCAGATTCCAAGTTTGGTAGCATCTTCAGTGTGTGACTAAGGAGATGATGTAGTTGTAGTACCTGAAGTTGGGGTTGTGGTTGTACCAGTGGTTGTACCTGTCGTTGTTTCAGTTGTAGTTGCAGTAGTAGTGTCTGTGGTGGTAGGTGTGGTAGTTTCTGTTCTGTTGGTACCTGTTTTTGTAGTTGCAGTGGTTGTTGGCAGTTGTAGTATCCGTTAGGTGGTAGCTTGTGGGTGGTAGGAAGTGGTAGGTTGCACTGTTTGTTGTAGTTGTTAGTAAATCCGTAGTGGTAGGAAGTCGGTAGTTTGCAGTGGTTGTTTGCAGTTCGTTAGTGATCCCGGGTTAGTGGTAGCTGTGTGGATAGTTGAAGGGTAGGTTAGTTCAGGGTTGGTTGTATCCGTAGTGGTTAGCCGTAGTGGTAGGAGTTCGTAAGTTAAACAGTTGTAGTATCGGATAAGTGGTAGCTGTGGTAGTTGGCAGTGTTGTTGCCTGTTGGTAGGATATCTGTAGTGGGTAGCTGTTGGTGGTTAGGTGAGTTGTAGTTGCAGTTGTTGTTGCAGGTTGTAGTTATCTGTAGTGGTAGCTGTGGTTGTAGGAGTGGTAGTTGCAGTGGTTGTTGCAGTTGTAGTATCCGTAGTGGTAGCCGTAGTGGTAGGAGTTGTAGTTACAGTTGTAGTATCGGTAGTGGTTGCTGTGGTAGTTGCAGTGGTTGTTGCCGTTGTAGTATCTGTAGGGTAGCAGTAGTGTAGCTGTGGTAGGAGTTGTATTGCAGTGTTGTTGCAGTTGTAGTACTGTAGTGGTTAGCAGTAGTGGTAGCGTTGTGGTAGAGTTGTAGTTGCAGTGGTTCGTTGTAGTATTTGTTGGAGTAGTGGTGGAGTAGTTGCAGTGGTTTTGAGCAGTGTATATCTGTGAGGTAGCAGTAGTGGTATGTTGTAGGAGTGGTATTTCGTGGTTGTTGCGTTGTAGTATCCTAGTGGTGCTGTTGTGGTAGGTTGGTAATTGGAGTTGTATCTGTAGTGGTAGCAGTAGTGGTAGCTGCTTTGGTTTGGTAGGAGTTGTAGTTTGCAGTGGTTGTTGCAGTTGTAGTATTTGTAAGTGGTAGCAGTAGTGGTAGGAGTGGTAAGTTGCAGTGGTTGTAGCCAGTTGTAGTAATCTGTACTGGTAGCAGTAGTGGTTACGTTCTGGTTGTGGTAGGAGTGGTAGTTGCAGTGGTTTGTTTGCAGTTTGTAGTATCCGTAGTGGGTAGCGGTTTTTGGTTTTTAGGAGTTGTACTTGGAGTTGGTAAGTTATCGGGTAGTTGGTAGCTGTTGTGTTAGGAGTCGTAGTTGCAGTGGTTGATGCTGTTGTAATATCCGTTAGGTGGTAGCGTGTGTAGCTGTGTGGTAGGATTGGAGTTGCCAGTGGTTCGTTTGCAGTTGTAGTATCCGTAAGTGGTAGCGTAGTGGTACTGTTGTGGTAGGGTTGTAGTTGCAAGTGGTTGTTGGCAGTTGTTGTATCTGGTAGTGGGTAGCAGTTAGTGGTAGGAAGTGGTTAGTTCAGTGGTTTGTAGCCAACAGTTGTAGTATCCTGTACCTGGTAGGCAGTAAGTGGTAGCTGTTTGTGGTAGGAGTGGGTAGTTGGCAGTGGTTGTTGCAGTTGTAGTATTCCGTAGTGGTAGCTGTTTTTGGTAGGATGGTAATTGGGTGTAGTATCTGTAGGGTAGCTGTTGGTGGTAGAGGTGTAGTTGCAGTGGTTGTTGCAGTGGGTTAGTTTATCCGTAGTGGTAGCAGGGTAATTGTAGCTGTGGTGGTCAGTTGGTTAGTTATCCTTTAGTGGTAAGCAAGTAGTGGGTAGCTGTTGTGGTAGGAAGTGGTAGTTGGCAGTTGGTTGTTTGCCAGTTGTAGTATCCGTAGTGGTAGCAGTAGTGGTAGCTGTTGTGGTAGGAGTGGTCGTTGCAGTGGTTGTTGCAGTTGTAGTATCCGTAGTGGTAGCAGTAGTGGTAGCTGTTGTGGTAGGAGTAGTCGTTGCAGTGGTTGTTGCAGTTGTAGTATCTGTAGTGGTAGCTGTTGTGGTAGGAGTGGTAGTTGCAGTTGTTGTTGCAGTTGTAGTATCCGTAGTGGTAGCAGTAGTGCTAGCTGTGGTGGTAGGAGTGGTAGTTGCAGTAGTTGTTGCAGTTGTAGTATCCGTAGTGGTAGCTGTGGTGGTAGGAGTGGTAGTTGCACTGGTTGTTGTAGTTGTAGTATCCGTAGTGGTAGGAGTGGTAGTTGCAGTGGTTGTTGCAGTTGTAGTATCCGTAGTGGTAGCTGTGGTGGTAGGAGTGGTAGTTGCAGTGGTTGTTGCAGTTGTTGTATCCGTAGTGGTAGCCGTAGTGGTAGGAGTTGTAGTTACAGTTGTAGTATCGGTAGTGGTAGCTGTGGTAGTTGCAGTGGTTGTTGCCGTTGTAGTATCTGTAGTGGTAGCTGTGGTGGTAGGAGTTGTAGTTGCAGTGGTTGTTGCAGTTGTAGTATCTGTAGTGGTAGCTGTGGTTGTAGGAGTGGTAGTTGCAGTGGTTGTTGCAGTTGTAGTATCCATAGTGGTAGCCGTAGTGGTAGGAGTTGTAGTTACAGTTGTCGTATCGGTAGTGGTAGCTGTGGTAGTTGCAGTGGTTGTTGCCGTTGTATTATCTGTAGTGGTAGCTGTGGTGGTAGGAGTTGTAGTTGCAGTGGTTGTTGCAGTTGTAGTATCCGTAGTGGTAGCTGTGGTTGTAGGAGTGGTAGTTGCAGTGGTTGTTGCAGTTGTTGTATCCGTAGTTGTAGCTGTGGTGGTAGGAGTTGTAGTTACAGTTGTAGTATCGGTAGTGGTAGCTGTGGTGGTAGGAGTGGTAGTTGCAGTGGTTGTTGCAGTTGTAGTATCTGTAGTGGTAGCTGTGGTGGTAGGAGTGGTAGTTGCAGTGGTTGTTGCAGTTGTAGTATCTGTAGTGGTAGCTGTGGTGGTAGGAGTGGTTGTTGCAGTGGTTGATGCAGTTGTAGTATCCGTAGTGGTAGCAGTAGTGGTAGCTGTTGTGGTATGGCGTTGGTAGTTTGCCAGTGGGTTTGTTAGGCAGTTTGTGTAAGTTAAAGCTTGTAGTGGTAGCAGTAGTTGGTAGCTGTTGTGGTATGGAGTTGTAGTTGCAGTGGTTTGTTTTGCAGTTGTTTGTATCTGTCGTGGTATGCCGTAGTGGGTAAGGAGTGTTTAGTTGCAGTGGTTGTAGCAGTTGTAGTATCTGTAGTGGTAGCAGTAGTGGTAGCTGTTGTGGTAGGAGTGGTAGTTGCAGTGGTTGTAGCAGTTGTAGTATCCGTAGTGGTAGCTTTTGTTGGTTAGGTAGAGTTGGTAATTGGAAGTTGTAGTATCTGGTCCGATGGGTTCGCTGTTGTGGTAGGAGTCGTAAAGTTGGTGCAGTGGTTGATGCCAGTTTGTAGGTATCCGTTAGTGGTAGCGAGTAGTTCGTTAGCTTGTTGGTGGTAGGAGTGGTAGTTGCAGTGGTTGTTGCAGTTGTAGTATCCGTAGTGGTAGCAGTAGTGGTAGCTGTGGTGGTAGGAGTGGTCGTTGCAGTGGTTGTTGCAGTTGTAGTATCCGTAGTGGTAGCAGTAAGTGGTTATCTTTTGTGGTAGGAGTAGTCGTTGCAGTGGTTGTTTGCCAGTTCTGTTAGTATCTGTAGTGGCAGCTGTTGTAGTAAGGAGTGGTAGTTGCAGTTGTTGTTGCAGTTGTAGTATCCGTAGTGGTAGCAGTAGTGCTAGCTGTGGTGGTAGGAGTGGTAGTTGCAGTAGTTGTTGCAGTTGTAGTATCCGAAGTGGTAGCTGTGGTGGTAGGAGTGGTAGTTGCAGTGGTTGTTGCAGTTGTAGTATCCGTAGTGGTAGCAGTAGTGGTAGCTGTAGTGGTAGGAGTGGTAGTTGCAGTGGTTGTTGCAGTTGTTGTATCTGTAGTGGTAGCTGTGATGGTAGGAGTGGTAGTTTCAGTGGTTGTTACAGTTGTAGTATCTGTGGTGGTAGGAGTGGTAGTTGCAGTGGTTGTTGCAGTTGTGGTATCTGTAGTGGTAACTGTAGTAGTAGCAGTAGTAGTTCCTGAAAAAAAAACCAAATGGTAAATATAAGAATAAAATACATTAGATAATTTAAAATAATTAGATAATAAATGTTATATAATGATTAGTGATGTTTGTGATCAGTAATTACTAATAAATTCTTTTGATTTGCTTTGAAATCCTGAAAATCCTTAAAATCTGTATAATATTTTGGTCAGTAAATGTTGATAACTGCTGTGGGTTAATTTGAAATCCTTTAAATCTTGATGCCCTTAATATGAAAATAATCTTCATAATGGTGATAAATCCTTCGGATTCACTTTAAAAGTGCTTAAATCCTTAAAACCATAATCAGCATTTGCAATGAAAGAAAGATTTAATATAAATAATATATATTGCCATTATTTATTCAGAAGCTAGGTTGATTAAGCAGCTATAATCAAAGTGTCGGTAACCAGAAAGGAAAGTTTTTAAACAAAGAAAGGAAGATATGAGTTAAATAAACTAATGTAATTCATCCTGGTACAAAAATGCCAAATGGGTAACTGAGGAAAATGTGAATGAAGAAATAAAGGTAATTCATATTGGTAAAAAAATCCCAAAATAAAAATTTGAGGAAGGTAGGAGTTAATAAACAAAAATAATTCATACTGTTACAATAATCCCAAACCAGTGTATTTCATGCTAGTAATTTATAATAGTATAGAAATCACAAGGGGGAAATTGAAGAGGATGTTAAGAGACAAAGGTAATTATATATATATATATATATTATATATATATGTATATATATATATATATTATTATATGTATATTATCTATATATATATATATATATATATGATGTTTATATATATATATATATATAATATAATAATATATAATATATAATATAATAATATAATTATATTATATTATAATATTAATTATATATATAATATTATATTATAAATATATTTATATATAAATATATATATATAATATACATATCATATAATATATATATATATATATATATTTATTATGTATATATGTATACATGGTATATATATATATATAATATATATATATATATATATATCTTATATAATATATATATATGGTATATATTATTATATATATATATATAATATATATATATATCTATATATATACTATATATATATATATATACATGTATACATATATATAATATATATATAGAATATAGATACTATTAATATAGAGAGATATTATATATATATATATATGGAGATTTACATGTATATATATATTATATATATATTATTATATATATATAGCTATAAGATAATATATCATAATATAGATATTCTATAGTATATATATATTATATAATATATATATAATATATATATATATATTATAATATATATAAATATATAATATATTATATATATATATATATACTCTATATATATATAGATATATATATATATATATATATATATATATATATATATATATATATATATATATATGTATATATATATATATTGATATATATATATATATATATATATATATATATATATATATATATATATATATATATATATATATAATATATATATATATATATATATATGTTTAGAGGTGTAATTATAATTTTACAGAAAATAAAATTGTTTATTAAAAAAAATGTATTAATTGGTAAAATTTACGATTGTCTTTTAAAAGAGGACCCACAAGGGGTTGTAAACAGTCATTTTCAACTTCTCATGGAAGGTAAGGAATATTTGTCAGATTTTTTTTCTTTCACTATGTGCATTTGCATATCTTCCTTTTTCCATCTGTATGTTTCTTTTTGTAAGTTGGCGGACCTCAAAGATTACCTGGTCTGAGAAGCTGCATACTGGCTTATACCCGTCCACTAAGGGTTAATAAAGATAATTCGTACTGGTACAAAAATTTGTAAATGGGAAAATTAGAAAGATATTAATTATTAAAGGTAATTGATACTGGTACAGAAATCCCAACTGAAAATTTGACGAATATATGAATTTAGAAACAAATGCAATTCATATTGTTACAAAAATCTTCAATGGTAAATTGAGGAAGATATGAATTAAGAAAGAAATCCAATTCAAATTGGTGCAAAAATCCCAGGTAACTCTAGAACTGCCCTTATTTACTGATGAACACTTCAAGAGGTTGAAATATTATGAACACTTGTCGTATAAGTGTTGGAGAATTTGTTCCATAGAGTCAGTAGCAAAATAGTCTAAATTATCTTTAAGTACCATACCTTTACGATTGGGTTAAAGACATTCAGTTTGTGTTTATTGAAGTATAATTTAACAATGATTGAATTAAGATGAATTAAGAGGCTCACTTTCATGGATAGATACAATCTAATGGGAGAATGAATGCATAGAAAGCTGTAAAAAAATAATTATAGTGTAAAATCAAAGGCTTTCACCATTTGACTTAAAGGGCTTTGGTCCAGTTCCCTAAATAACTCAATAGCTAAATAACTAAATGAATATAGATATAAGATCTGCAGTCTATAATTATTTTGAAATCCATAACCTAAGATGAAAAAGGCATGATGACGATATTTGTTTTAATATTCATTAAAATGATTTTATAAATGATAATTTTGTACTCTATAATTTTTAGGAAATTTTCTTTCTTCGATATATCTATGTCCTTTTTCTGTTGTATGAATTATTTTATTTATCTGAAAGCAATCATTTGAAAAGATTCTAACTTAGAAAATTTGACTTTGCTGTTGAAATTTTATAACTTAATCATGTGATTGCCTAGTTTGACTTAAGTAATAATAATAATAATAATAATAATAATAATAATAATAATAATAATAATAATAATAATAATAATAATAATAATAATAATAATTTATAAAGCTAAAAAGAAAAAAAGTACTATAAATATACCTTGAAGGGAAATAAATCTCTCAGATGATGCTGAAAAAAACATTCTGTATAATCTCATGGGTAAAACAGATTTTTTTTTACTTAGTTATTAGGTGATAGGAAAAGGGTTACAATAACAGACCATCAAAACCACAAAATTCAAATACATCTTTTTAACAAAGCTGAGAAATCAAAGACATGTCTATAACGAAGTTATAAAATTAAAGACATTTATTTAAGAAAGCCAGGTAAATCAAAGACGTGTATTTAACCCTTAAACGCCGACTGGACGTATTTTACGTCAACATTTTTTGTCTTTTGGGTGCCGACTGGACGTATTTTACGTCGACATACAAAAGTTTTTTTAAAAATTCGCGGAAAAATACTTATAGGCCTACCAGCCTAAAACTTTTGAATCACGCGCCTTGGGGGATGCTGGGAGTTCACGGATCAAGGTGTTGTTTTGTTTACAATCGTTACGCAGGCGCGCAAGCGCGAATTTCTTTTTTATCGCACTAAAAAGTATCTGTGACACATCTCGGAAATTATTTCGTCACTTTGACATAATTTTTGTACCATTGTAAATTAGCCGTTACATGAAGTATTATATATGAAAATGTGCGCATTTTTATGTAAAATACAACAATAAAATACTCATGATTGTAGCTTTTATCAGTTTTGAGATATTTTCATATAAATAACGATAATTGCCAAAATTTCAACCTTCAGTCAACTTTTGACTCTACCGAAATGGTCGAAAAACGCAATTTTAAGCTAAAACTCTTATATTTTAGTAATATTCAATCATTTACCTTAATTTTGCAACTAATTGGAAGTCTCTAGCACAATATTCCGATTTATGGTGAATTTATGAAAAAACTTTTTCTTACGTCCGCGCGGTAACTCTTCCGAAAAAAATCATACATGCGATTGTGGTAATGTTTGCACCATTTTAAAATTAGCCGTTATATAAAGTTTTATATATGGAAATGTGCGTAATTTCATGCACCATACAACTAAAAACAACCCATGGTTGTAGCTTTTATCAGTTTTGAGATATTTTCATATAAATAACGATAATTGCCAAAATTTCAACCTTCGGTCAACTTTGACTCTACCGAAATGGTCGAAAAACGCAATTGTAAGCTAAAACGCTTATATTTTAGTAATATTCAAGCATTTAACTTCATTTTGCAACAAATTGGAAGTCTCTAGCACAATATTTCGATTTATGGTGAATTTATGAAAAAAATAACATTTTCTTTACGTCCGCGCGGTAACTCTTCCGAAAAAATCATACTGTGCGATTGGTTGGAAATAATGTTTGCACCATTTTAAATTAGCCGTTACATAAAGTTTTGTATATGAAAAATGTTCGCAATTTCATGTAGAATACAACAATAAATAATTGAAGGTTGTAGCGTTTTTCTCATTTTTGAAATATTTGCATATAAATCACGATAATAGAAAAAAAAACCACGTTCGGTCAACTTTGACTCTACCGAAATGGTAGAAAAACGCAATTGTAAGCTAAAACTCTTACAGTCTAGTAATATTCAGTCATTTATCTTCATCTTGAAACAAATTCGAAGTCTCTAGCAAAATATTTAGATTTATGGTGAATTTAAAAAAAAATCTTTCCTTCCCTCCGCGCGCGGATTCTCTGCCACAAATCTCCGAAATGCATACGTACCATTCTCGGAATATTTGCTCCGTTTCATATTAGGCATTTCATAGAGTTTTATATATGAAAATGTGCGAAATTTCATGCAAAATAAAACAAAAAATATTTGAAGGTTGTAGCTTTTCTTATTTCTGAAATAATTGCATATAAAAATATATATATAAAAAAAATTTTGACATTCGGTCAACTTTAACTCGTCAGATATGGTCGAAAACTGCAATTGTAAGCTAATACTCTTACAGTAGTAAATATTCAATCATTTGTCTTCATTTGAAAGAAATTGGAAGTCTCTAAGACAATATTTTTTAAAGATTTATGGGGTGATTTTTGAAAAAAATATTTGTTTACATCCGCGCGTTACGAATTCATGCATTTTTTGTGATAATATTTTCTCTGTGTTGCTTTTATCGTTTTACAATGTGTTATATACCAAAAAGATTGCAATTTAGTGTACATTACAACGAAAAAAAAGTAACTTGTTACCTTTAACCGTTTTGCGCACAGCGCGATTTGAATACAATATATATGAAATTTCGTTTTTGCAGCTATCATCATATCGCATTATTTATATATGATAATGATAATCTTTTTCATTCCTGATGGTTGCATACTAAACTTCAGCCGATGACAAAAAAAGGAGCCAAAAATGAACTCTTAATCTTGAAAACTAAGCGTGCTGTGATTTTTTGAAAAAAAATATTTTTTCCGCTTCCGCGCTCACTCTGAAACACCTCCGGCACACGGGAGACAATTTTTTTTTACCACTTCGGCGTTAGAGGGTTAATGGAGCCAATTATATTAAGACATGGATTTAAGGACAAGACGCAGGTCTGAAGGACACATGCAGAAGTGTGTTTAAACGTCTATTGAGACTGCAAGCAGAATTTTGTGGTAAATGCGTCGTGTAAAAACAAACTTATTGTTTTTATTTTGAAAAAGTAATAAGCTTTTGAAATAAAACAAAAAAGAGCAAAAAAAGCTGAAACTACCTTCCCAAAATGAAAGCTCTCATCTGCAAGCAAAGAGGTTTGAAAGCACGTATTATAAATGTGAAACAATCATATTCAAAATGACTGTGAGTTATATGTTCAGAAATACGAAGGTTAATTAACTCTCTTACGTACATTCCGAAAATATAAGTGTATACGGTACATGACTTTTTCCCCCAGCTGAAAAGACCATACGCATGGAAAAGTTTTTTGGTAAAATTCGGTACATCCGAACTATAACGGTTCCGGTTAGTGAATTATGTCGGCAAATGGTTGATTTATTTCCTAAAGCAATCAGAACATCTTTACGAGACTGAGTAATAAAAACGATGAGATGAACGTGAAATTTTAAAGAAAAATCGTTAATATTTTTTGGACATAATAATGAAAAATGTTTGATCTTTCACTTGGAAGCAATAATTTTGCTATAAATGTGTTTGCTAATGAGATGTAATTGATTAAAAAAGGCTAAATTTTTACAGAAAAAATTTATTGACGCGCTATGCTTCATCAGATCACGAGAGGGTTAAGCAGATGAAGCAAAGCAACAATTTCGCAGCCGAATAAGCAGCTGTTTAATTGTAAGAATATGGAATTATGCAATAGAAACCATTGTCCAGAATTCATCCACACACAATGACGATTCCAAGTTCAGTGGCCTTTCTACTATGTACCTAACCTTGTCCTGGGTTACCTGTGGTAGTTGCTGTGGTAGTATCCGTGGTAGTTGCAGTTGTTGTTCCTGTAGTAGTTCCTGTGGTAGTTCCAGTGGTAGTACCTGTAGTAGTTGCAGTGGTAGTATCTGTGGTAGTTGCAGTGGTAGTACCTGTGGTGGTACCAGTGGTAGTTCCAGTTGTAGTACCTGTTGTGGTGTCAGTGGTAGTTCCTGTAGTAGTACCAGTGGTAGTGTTCCGGTGGACCAGTGGTAGGTCCACCTTGTTAGTACCTGGTAGTTCCAGTTGTAGTACCTGTTGTGGTATCAGTGGTAGTTGTTGTTCCAGTGGTAGTTCCTGAGGTGGTACCAGTGGTAGTTCCAGTTGTAGTACCTGTTGTGGTGTCAGTGGTAGTTCCTGTAGTAGTATCAGTGGTAGTTATCGTTGTGGTACCAGTGGTAGTTTCACTTGTAGTACCTGTTGTGGTGTCAGTGGTAGTTCCAGTTGTGGTTCCAGTGGTAGTTCCTGTGGTGGTACCAGTGGTAGTTCCACTTGTAGTACCTGTTGTGGTGCCAGTGGTAGTTCCTGTAGTAGTTCCGGTGGTAGTTGCTGTTGTGGTACCTGTGATTGTTCCAGTGGTATAATCAGTGATATTTGAAGCTGTAATTAATATACAGGTATAAATGCCAATGTACCTTTAATAATTTCTAATACATTATCAGTGTTTTTAACTAAATATCCAGTGGTAAGGATTTATTTGGGTTTCCGTGTAGTTTCGGTGATGGTATCTCTAACTGCCGGAGGCAGTGGTAGTTTTAGTGGTAGTTTTGTACAATATTATGTTGTTATCAACGAAAGCTGTATGAATAATTTAATTTTTAGTTACATTCAAAAGTTATGTCTTCAATATTATTGTTATTTATATATTATACACTTATACTTTTGATACACTCCTTCCAAGAAAGAACTTAGTAAGTTTCACACTAAACACGAATTTATCATTTTATGCTGAGAATTAAAAATAAAAAGCCTAAGTGAATGCAGACAATCATTTGTGATCAAAATAAGAAATCAAAGATATGTCATAAATGAGTGTATAAAATCAAAGACATGCTTTTAAGGAAGCCAATTATATTAAGACATGCCTTTAAGGACAAGAAGCAGGTCGGAAGGACACATACCGAAGTGTATTTAAACTCTATTGAGACTGGAAGCAGAATTTTATGGTAAATTCTTCGTGTAAAAACAAACTTATTGTGTTTACTTTGAAAAAGTAATAAACCTTTGAAATAAAAGAAAAGAGAGAAAAGAAAAGCTTGTAGTTGAACTTTGAGCATGAACGATGCTGAAACCACCTTCCAAAAATGAAAGCTTTCATTTGCAAGCGAAGGGTTGAAAGCACATATATATAAATATGAAGCAATTATTTTCAAAATAACAGTGAGTTATATATTCAGAATCAAAGCTTTCTGACGAGAAGCAGTAAAATAGAATGGTAACATGACGGATGATTAACCCTGTTACCCACAGGCCGAAATATAAGGGTGTAAGGTACACGACTTTTCCCCGCAGGCTGAAAAGAAAATGCGCCTGGAAAAGTTTTTTGTGAAAATTCGGTACGTCCGAACTATAACAGTTCCGGTAAGTGATTTATGTCGGTAAATAGTTGATTTATTTCGTAGAGCAATCAGAACATCTGTACGAGGCTTAGAAATAATAAAAACGATGCGATGGACGTGAAATTGTTAAGAAAAATCGTAGATATATTTTTTGAAATAATCATACAAAATATAATAATTAGCTTTGGGGAGTTTGGTTTGTACCTAAATTGTATAGAAATGTTTGATCTTTCACGTGAGAGCAATAATTTTGCTATATATGTGTTTGCTAATGAGCTGTGATTGATTAAAAAATGTTAAATTTTTACGGAAAAAAAATTATTGACGCGCTATGTGTCATCGGATCACGAGAGGGTTAAGCAGATGAAGCAAAGCAACAATTTCGCAGCCGAATAAGCACCTGTTTAATTGTAAGAATATGGAATTATGCAATAGAAGCCCTTGTTCAGAATTCATCGAAACACACTGACGATTCCAAGTTCAGTGGCCTTTCTACTATGTACCTAACCGTGTCCTGGGTTACCTGTGGTAGTTGCTGTGGTAGTATCCGTGGTAGTATCCGTGGTAGTTGCAGTGGTTGTTCCTGTAGTAGTTCCTGTGGTAGTTCCAGTGGTAGTATCTGTGGTAGTTGCAGTGGTAGTACCTGCGGTGGTACCAGTGGTAGTTCCAGTTGTAGTACCTTGTTGTGGTGTCAGTGGTAGTTCCTGTAGTAGTACCAGTGGTAGTTCCTGTGGTGGTACCAGTGGTAGTTCCAGTTGTAGTACCTGTTGTGGTGTCAGTGGTAGTTCCTGTAGTAGTACCAGTGGTAGTTCCTGTGGTGGTACCAGTGGTAGTTCCAGTTGTAGTACCTGTTGTGGTATCAGAGGTAGTTCCTGTAGTAGTACCAGTGGTAGTTCCTGTGGTGGTACCAGTGGTAGTTCCAGTTGTAGTACTTGTTGTGGTATCAGTGGTAGTTCCAGTTGTGGTTCCAGTGGTAGTTCCTGTGGTGGTACCAGTGGTAGTTCCACTTGTAGTACCTGTTGTGGTGTCAGTGGTAGTTCCTGTAGTAGTTCCAGTGGTAGTTGCTGTTGTGGTACCTGTGATTGTTCCAGTGGTATAATCAGTGATATTTGAAACTGTAACTAATGTACATGTATAAATGCCAATGTACCTTTAATAATTTATAATACATTATCAGTGTTTTTAGCTAAATATCCAGTGGTAAGGATTTATTTGGGCTTCCGCTTAGTTTCGGTGATGGTATCTCTAACTGCTGGAGGCAGTGGTAGTTTTAATGGTAGTTTTGTACAATATTATGTTGTTATATACTAAAACTGTGTGAATAATTTAATTTTTTAGTTACATTCAAAAGTTATGTCTTCAATATTATTGTTATTTATATATTATACACTTATACATTTGATACACTCCTTCCAAGAAAGAACTTAGTAAGTTTCACACTAAACACGAATTTATCATTTTATGCTGAGAATTAAAAATAAAAAGCCTAAGTGATTGCAGACAATCATTTGTGATCAAAATAAGAAATGAAAGACATGTCATTACTGAATGTATATTTTAGGGCTGTTGCCTTGTATAATAAGGCACCCTATGAGGTAATGTTAGACTTGCGATAATCTTACGCTAAGTCGGCTGGTATTGCACTTCCATATTCAATGGAGTGTCTTGGGGTTTGTAGATCACTTACGAAGTCGGTATTATCTTCTTTGGTTATGACGACGATGTGTTAAACTCATGATGATTCGGTGATTAGGTGAGGATCTAGTAGAAACCACGAAGTACAAAAATACTTATATTCTCTGAATTTACATGGTGAAGATCAAGTAGGATTGTACAAGTCTTCTAATAACGATAGCTTGATCGCTTCTGCCAATGATGATGGCTAATTCTATTCTCTCTACATGATAAAGCTTAGGTAAAGAGGTACAGGTCTTCTAATGACGATAGCTAACTCTATTCTGCTCTACTACCATCTCGGTTACCAGTCATAAAGGAACAGATAGTAGCTCGAACATATGAACATACAATCAGATGACAGCTGTTACATACGAACATACAATCAGAATGAGACACACTCCAGATCACGCAGGCCGCTTGAGCTATAGGTCACGGTGTTTGTCTCAAGCAGGAAGCTTGGACTAAAGTTTATAAACAATTGAATGACTACAGGTGACGGCATGTCAACGTAGCCTACATACTTTATGGTATACGTCATCTTATCGTCTCTGGTCTGATCACATTCCTGCAAGCAATCTGGTTGACCTCTTTAGTTTTAGTCTTTTATATATATGGAATAACATTCCATATTTTTATTATGTAAACACTTATATATAAAGTCAAAGATATTTTTAAGGAAGCTAATTATATTAAGACATGCCTTTAAGGACAAGAAGCAGGTCTGAAGGACATATTGAGAAGTGTATTTAAACTCTGTTGAGAATGGAAGCAGAATTTTGTGGTAAATGTTTCGTGTAAAAACAAACTGATTGTTTTTATTTTGAAAAAGTAATAAGCTTTTGAAATAAAAGAAAAGAGAAAAAAAGAAAAAAAGCTTGTAGTTGAACTTTGAGCATGAACTATGCTGAAACCACCTCCCAAAAATGAAAGCTTTCATCTGCAAGCGAAGGGTTGAAGGCACTTATATATAAATATGAAGCAATTATTTTCAAAATAACTGTGTTTTTTACAGGGTGATTAAAAAAGAATGACCCTATCAGATGTTCTGATTGCTTTACGAAATAAATCAACCATTTGCCGACGTAATTCACTTACCGGAACCGTTATGGTTCGGACGTACCGAATTTTAACAAAAAACTTTTCCAAGCGCATTTTCTTTTCAACCTGCGGGGAAAAGTCGTGTACCTTACACCCTTATATTTCGGCCTGTGGGTAACAGGGTTAATCGTCCGTCATGTGACTATTCTGTTTCACTGCTTCTCGTCAGAAAGCTTTGATTCTGAATATATGTACAGGGTGATTAAAAAAGAATGACCCTATTTCATGATTAAATATTTTATGAAGGAAGAATAGCAAAGAATAAAACTTAAAATGTAAGTATTTTACTAACAGTCAAGTTTTATTTCACAAGTTACAAGTGCTCAATATGGCCACCCCTTGCGGCACGAACAACATCAATACGATATGAGAATTCTTCCCAAACACGTTGAAGCACTCCAGGATCAATTGAATTGATCGCTGTTGTTATTCGATGTTTTAAGTTTTCCAGATGGGGCGCCTCCCCACTGGAGCTTATCAGTTGGAGCATTTTTAAATGAAAAACTGCCTCTTTGTTCCGCCATTGCCAACTGACCTGAAAAACTTAAAACATCGAATAATAACAGCGAGCAACTCAATTTATCCTGATGTGCTTCAACGTGTTTGGGAAGAATTCTCATATCGTATTGATGTTGTTCGTGCCGCAAGGGGTGGCCATATTGAGCACTTGTAACATGTGAAATAAAACTTGACTGCTAGTAAAATACTTGTATTATAAGTTTTATTTTTTGCTATTTTTCCTTCAGAAAATATTTAATCATGAAATAGGGTCATTCTTTTTTAATCACCCTGTACATGTATTCAGAATCAAAGCATTCTGACGAGAAGCAGTGAAACAGAATAGTCACATGAAGGACGATTAACCCTGTTACCCACAGGCCGAAATATAAGGGTGTAAGGTACACGACTTTTCCCCGCAGGTTGAAAAGAAAATGCGCCTGAAAAAGTTTTTTGTAAAAATTCGGTACGTCCGAACTATAACGGTTCCGGTAAGTGAATTATGTCGGCAAATGGTTGATTTATTTCGTAAAGCAATCAGAACATCTGTACGAGGCTTAGAAATAATAAAATCGATGCGATGGACGTGAAATTGTTAAAAAAAATCTGTAGATACATTTTTAATATAATCATAAAAAAATAATAATTAGCTTTGGGGAGTTTGTTTTGTACCTACATTGTATAGAAATGTTTGATATTTCACGTGAAAGCAATAAAGTTGCTATAAATGTGTTTGCTGTAATTGATTTAAAAATGCTAAATTATTATGGAAAAAAATTTATTGACGCACTATGCGTCATCAGATCACGAGAGGGTTAAGCAGATGAAGCAAAGCAACAATTTCGCAGCCGAATAAGCAGCTGTATAATTGTAAGAATATGGAATTATGCAATAGAAGCCCTTGTTCAGCATTCATCGACACACACTGACGATTCCAAGTTCAGTGGCCTTTCTACTATGTACCTAACCGTGTCCTGGGTTACCTGTGGTAGTTGCTGTGGTAGTATCCGTGGTAGTTGCAGTGGTTGTTCCTGTAGTAGTTCCTGTGGTAGTTCCCGTTGTAGTACCTGTAGTAGTTGCAGTGGTAGTATCTGTGGTAGTTGCAGTGGTAGTACCTGTGGTGGTACCAGTGGTAGTTCCAGTTGTAGTACCTGTTGTGGTGTCAGTGGTAGTTCCTGTAGTAGTACCAGTGGTAGTTCCTGTGGTGGTACCAGTGGTAGTTCCAGTTGTAGTACCTGTTGTGGTGTCAGTGGTAGTTCCTGTAGTAGTACCAGTGGTGGTTCCTGTGGTGGTACCAGTAGTAGTTCCAGTTGTAGTACCTGTTGTGGTGTCAGTGGTAGTTCCTGTAGTAGTACCAGTGGTAGTTCCTGTGGTGGTACCAGTGGTAGTTCCAGTTGTAGTACCTGTTGTGGTATCAGTCGTAGTTCCATGTTGTTCCAGTGGTATTCCGTGGTACCATGGTTTCAGTGTAGTAACTGTTGTGGTCAGTATTCCTGTAGTAGTATCAGTGGTAGTTACCGTTGTGGTACCAGAGGTAGTTCCAGTTGTAGTACCTGTTGTGGTGTCAGTGGTAGTTCCAGTTGTGGTTCCAGTGGTAGTTCCTGTGGTGGTACCAGTGGTAGTTCCAGTTGTAGTACCTGTTGTGGTGCCAGTGGTAGTTCCTGTAGTAGTTCCAGTGGTAGTTGCTGTTGTGGTACCTGTGATTGTTCCAGTGGTATAATCAGTGATATTTGAAGCTGTAACTAATGTACAGGTATAAATTCCAATGTACCTTTAATAATTTCTAATACATTATCAGTGTTTTTAACTAAATATCCAGTAGTAAAGATTTACTTGGGTTTCCGTGTAGTTTCGGTGATGATATCTCTAACTTCTGGAGGCAGTGGTAGTTTTAATGGTAGTTTTGTACAATATTATGTTGCTATCAACAATCGCTGTATGAATAATTTAATTTTTAGTTACATACAAAAGTTATGTCTTCAATATTATTATTATTTATATGTTATACACTTATACTCTTGATATATTCCTTCTAAGAAAGAACTTAGTAAGTTTCACACCATACACGAATTTATAATTTTATGCTGAGAATTAAAAATAAAAAGCCTGAGTGATTGCAGACAATCATTTGTGGTCAAAATAAGAAATCAAAGACTTGTCGGAAGGACACATACCGAAGTGTATTTAAACTCTATTGAGACTGGAAGCAGAATTTTGTGGTAAATGCTTCGTGTAAAAACAAACTTATTGTTTTTATTTTGGAAAAGTAATAAGCTTTTGAAATAAAAGAAAAAAAAGAGAGAAAAAAGCTTGTAGTTGAACTTTGAGCATGAACGATGCTGAAACCACCTTCCAGATATTAAAGCTTTCATTTGCAAGCGAAAGGTTGAAAGCAAATATATATAAATTTGAAGCAATTATTTTCAAAATAACTGTGAGTTATATATTGAGAATCAAAGCTTTCTGACGAGAAGCAGTGAAACAGAATAATAACATGTCGGATGGGATGATTAACCCTGTTACCCACAGGCCGAAATATAAGGGTGTAAGGTACACGACTTTTCCCCGCAGGCTGAAAAGAAAATGCGCCTGGAAAAGTTTTTTGTTGAAATTTGGTACGTCCGAACTATAACGGTTCCGGTAAGTGAATTATGTAGGCAAATGGTTTTATTTATTTTGTAAAGCAATCAGAACATCTGTACGAGGCTTAGAAATAATAAAATCGATGCGATGGACGTGAAATTGTTAAAAGAAATCGTAGATACATTTTTAAAGTAATTATAAGAAAAATAATTAGCTTTGGGGAGTTTGTTTTGTACCTACATTGTATAGAAATGTTTGATCTTTCACGTGAAAGCCATACAGTTGCTATAAATGTGTTTGCTAATGAGCTATAATTGATTAAAAAATGCTAAATTTTTATGGAAAAAAGTTTGTTGACTCGCTATGCGTCATCAGATCACGATAGGGTTAAGCAGATGAAGCAAAGCAACAATTTTGCTGCCGAATAACCAGCTGTTTAACTGTAAGAATATGGAATTATGCAATAGAAGACCTTATTCAGAATTCATCGAAACACACTGACGATTCCAAGTTCAGTGGCCTTTCTACTATGTTCTTAACCGTGTCCTGGGTTACCTGTGGTAGTTGCTGTGGTAGTATCCGTGGTAGTTGCAGTGGTTGTTCCTGTGGTAATTCCTGTGGTAGTTCCAGTGGTAGTACCTGTAGTAGTTCCAGTGGTAGTATCAGTGGTAGTTGCGCTGGTAATACCTGTGGTGGTACCAATGGTAGTTCCAGTTGTAGTACTTGTTGTGGTGTCAGTGGTAGTTCCTGTAGTAGTACCAGTGGTAGTTCCTGTGGTGGTAACAGTGGTAGTTCCAGTTGTAGTACCTGTTGTGGTGTCAGTAGTAGGTTCCGTAGTTAGTACCCAGTGGTTAGTTCCGTGGATGGTTACCGAGTGGTGGGTTCCAGTTGGTAGTTCCTGTTGGTGTGCAGTCGGTAGTTACCAGTGGTAGTTGCGCTTGGTAATACCTGTGGTTGGTACCAATGGTCAGTTCCAGTTGTAGTACTTGTTGTGGTGTCAGTGGTAGTTCTGTAGTAGTACCAGTGGTAGTTCTGTGGTGGTAACAGTTGTAGTCTCAGTTGTAGTACATGCTGTGGTTCAGTAGTATTTCCATATTCGTAGACCAGTGGTAGTTCACTGTGGTAGAGGTACCAGTGTTAGTTCAAGTTGTCGTACCTGTTGTGTGTCAGTGGTAGTTTCCTGTAGGAGTAACCAGGGTAGTTCCTTGGGGTGGTACAGTGTAGTTCCAGTTGTAGTACCTGTTGTGGTATGCAGTAGGTAGTTCCAGGTTGTGTTCCAGTGGTAGTTCCTGTGGTCGTACCAGTGGTAGAATTCCAGTTGTATGTACCTGATGTGTGTCAGTGATAGTTCCTGAAGTATAGTACCGTAACCAGTGGTGGTAGTTCCTGTGGTGGTACCAGTGGTTGTTCCAGTTGTAGTACCTGTTGTGGTGTCAGTGGTAGTTCCTGAAGTAGTATCAGTGGTAGTTACCGTTGTGGTACCAGAGGTAGTTCCACTTGTAGTACCTGTTGTGGTGTCAGTGGTTGTTCCAGTTGTGGTTCCAGTGGTAGTTCCTGTGGTGGTACCAGTGGTAGTTCCACTTGTAGTACCTGTTGTGGTATCAGTGGTAGTTCCTGTAGTAGTATCAGTGGTAGTTGCCGTTGTTGTACCAGTGGTAGTTCCACTTGTAGTACCTGTTGTGGTGTCAGTGGTAGTTCCAGTTGTGGTTCCAGTGGTAGTTCCTGTGGTGGTACCAGTGGTAGTTCCAGTTGTAGTACCTGTTGTGGTGCCAGTGGTAGTTACTGTAGTAGTTCCAGTGGTAGTTGCTGTTGTGGTACCTGTGATTGTTCCAGTGGTATAATCAGTTATATTTGAAGCTATAACTAATGTACAGGTATAAATGCCAATGTACCTTTAATAATTTTTAATATATTATCAGTGTATTTAACTAAATATCCAGAGGTAAAGATTTACTTGGTTTTCCGTGTAGTTTCGGTGATGGTATCTCTAACTGCCGGAGGCAGTGCTAGTTTTAATGGTAGTTTTGTACTATATTATGTTGTTATCAACGAAAGCTGTATGAATAATTTAATTTTTAATTACATTCAAAAGTTATGTCTTCAATATTTTTGTTATTTATATATTATACACTTATACTTTTGATACACTTCTTCCAAGGAAGTACTTAGTAAGTTTCACACCAAACACGAATTTATCATTTTATGCTGAGAATCAAAAATAAAAAGCCTGAGTGATTTCAGACGATCATTTGTGATCAAAATAAGAAATCAAAGATATGTCATTAATGAATGTATAAAATCAAAGACCTGTTTTTAAGGAAGCCAATTATATTAAGACATATCTTTAAGGACAAGAAGCAGGTCTGAAGGACATATTGAGAAGTGTATTTAAACTCTATTGAGACTGGAAGGTGAATTTTGTGGTAAATGCTTCGTGTAAAAACAAACTTATTGTTTTTATTTTGAAAAAGTAATAAGCTCTTGAAATGAAAAAAAAGAGAGAGAAAAAAAAGCTTGTAATTGAACTTTGAGCATGAACTATGCTGATACCACCTTCCAAAAATGAAAGCTTTCCTCTGCAATCGAAGGGTTGAAAGCACATATATGTAAATATGAAGCAATTATTTTCAAAATAACTGTGAGTTATATATTCAAAATCAAAGCTTTTTGACGAGAAGCAGTGAAAAAGAAAAATAACATGACGGATGATTAACCCTGGTACCCACAGGCCGAAATATAAGGGTGTAAGTTACACGACTTTTCCCCGCAGGCTGAAAAGAAAATGCGCCTGGAAAAGTTTTTTGTTAAAATCCGGTACGTCCGAACTATAACGGTTCCGTTAATTGAATTATTTCGGCAAATGGTTGATATATTTCGTGAAGAAATCTGAACATCTGTACGAGGCTTAGAAATAATAAAATCGATGCGATGGACGTGAAATTGTCAAGAATAATTGTTAATACATTTTAAAATAATAATATAAAATGTAATGATTTGGTTTAGGAAGTTTGTTTTGTAACTTCATTGTATAGAAATGTTTGATCTTGCACGTGAAAGCAATAATGTTGCTATAAATGTGTTTGCTAATGAGCTGTAATTGATTCAAAAATGCCATATTTTTATGGAAAAAAATTTATTGACGCGCTATGCGTCATCAGATCACGAGAGGGTTAAGAATATGAAGCAAAGCAACAATTTTGCTGCCGAATAACCAGCTGTTTAACTGTAAGAATATGGAATTATGCAATAGAAGACCTTATTCAGAATTCATCCACACACACTGACGATTCCAAGTTCAGTGGCCTTTCTACTATGTACCTAACCCTGTCCTGGGTTACCTGTGGTAGTTGCTGTGGTAGTATCCGTGGTAGTTGCAGTGGTTGTTTCTGTGGTAGTTCCTAGTGATGGTTTCCCGTGTAGTTACCTGTATAGTTCAGGTTGGTAGTAATCAGTGGTAGTTGCGCTGTTAATACTGTTGGTGTTTCCCAGTGGTAGTTTCAGGTGTAGTACCTGTTGGTGGTGTCAGTTGGTGAGTTCCTGGTAAGTATACCAGTGGTATTTCTGGTTGGTTGGTACCTAGTTGGTAGTTTCCAGTTGTAGTACCTTAGTTTCGTGACGTGGTATTCATTGGTAGGTAGCAGTTTGGTAGTCCCTTTGGTGGTACCAGTGGTAAGTTCACTTGTATACCTGGTTGTGGTGTCATGGTTATTCCAGTTGTTGGTTCCAGTGGTAGTTCCTGTGGTGGTACCAGTGGAAGTTCTAGTGGTGTAGTGCGCTGGTATAACTGTGGTGTTACCAGTGGTATTTTCAGTTGTTAGTATACCTGTTGTTGGTCCAGTGTTATTCCTGTAGTAGTATCAGTGGTAGTTCCTGTGGTGGTACCAGTTGTAGTTCCAGTTGTAGTACCTGTTGTCGTGTCAGTGGTAGTTCCTTTAGTAGTACCAGTGGTAGTCCCTGTGGTGGTACCAGTGGTAGTTCCACTTGTAGTACCTGTTGTGGTGTCAGTGGTAGTTCCAGTTGTGGTTCCAGTGGTAGTTCCTGTGGTGGTACCAGTGGCAGTTCCAGTTGTAGTACCAGTTGTGGTGTCAGTGGTAGTTCCTGTGGTGGTACCAGAGGTAGTTCCAGTTGTAGTACCTGTTGTGGTGACAGTGGTAGTTCCTGTAGGAGTACCAGTGGTAGTTCCTGTGGTGGTACCAGTAGTAGTTCCAGTTGTAGTACCTGTTGTGGTGTCAGTGGTAGTTTCTGTAGTAGTACCAGTGGTAGTTCCTGTGGTGGTACCAGAGGTAGTTCCAGTTGTAGTACCTGTTGTGGTATCAGTGGTAGTTCCAGTTGTTGTTACAGTGGTAGTTTCTGTGGTGGTACCAGTGGTAGTTCCAGATGTAGTACCTGTAGTAGTTCCAGTGGTAGTATCTGTGGTAGTTGCGGTGGTAGTACCTGTGGTGGTACCAGTGGTAGTTCCAGTTGTAGTACCTGTTGCGGTGTCAGTGGTAGTTCCTGTAGTAGTACCAGTGGTAGTTTTTTTCCCTGTGGTGGTACCTGCCATGGTAGTTCCAGTTTGTAGTACCCTGTTGGGGTGGTGTCCAGTGGTAGTTTCCTGTAGTAGTTACCAGTTGGTAGTTTCCTGTGGTGGTGGTACCAGTGGTAGTTCCAGTTTGTAGTACCTGTTTTGTGGTGTCAGTGGTAGTTCCTATAGTAGTACCGCAGTGGTAAGTTCCCTGTGATAGGTACCAGTGTAGTTCCAGTTGTAGTACCTGTTTGTGGTGTCAGTGGTAGTTCCTGTAGGAGTACCAGTGGTAGTTCCTGTGGGGTGGTACCAGTAGTAGTTTCCAGTTGTAGTACCTGTTTGTGTGTCAGTGGTTAGTTCCTGGTAGTAGTATCAGTGGTTAGTTCCTGTGGTTGGTACCCAGAGGTAGTTCCACTTGTAGTACCTGTTGTGGTGTCATTGGTCGGTTTTCCGTCAGTTGTGGATCCAGTGGTAGTTCCTGTGGTGGTACCAGTGGTAGTTCCATTTGTAGTACCTGTTGTGGTGTCAGTGGTAGTTCCTGTACTAGTATCAGTGGTAGTTACCGTTGTTGTACCAGAGGTAGTTCTACTTGTAGTACTTGTTGTGGTGTCAGTGGTAGATCCAGCTGTGGTTTCAGTTGTGGTTCCAGTGGTAGTTCCTGTGGTGGTACCAGTGGTGGTTCCACTTGTAGTACCTGTTGTGGTGCCACTTGTAGTACCTGTTGTGGTGCCAGTGGTAGTTCCTGTAGTAGTTCCAGTGGTAGTTACCGTTGTTGTACCAGAGGTAGTTCCACTTGTAGTACTTGTTGTGGTGTCAGTGGTAGTTCCAGCTGTGGTTTCAGTTGTGGTTCCAGTGGTAGTTCCTGTGGTGGTACCAGTGGTAGTTCCACTTGTAGTACCTGTTGTGGTGCCAGTGGTAGTTCCTGTAGTAGTTCCAGTGGTAGTTGCTGTTGTGGTTCCTGTGATTGTTCCAGTGGTATAATCAGTGATATTTGAAGCTGTAACTAATGTACATGTATAATTGCCAATGTATCTTTAATAATTTCTAATACATTATCAGTGTTTTTAACTAAATATCCAGTGGTAAAGATTTACTTGGGTTTCCGTGTAGTTTCGGTGATGGTATCTCTAACTGCTTGAGGCAGTGGTAGTTTCAAAGGTAGTTCTGTACAATATTATGTTGTTATCTACTAAAACTGTATGAATAATTTAATTTTTAGTTACATTCAAAAGTTGTCTTCAATATTATTGTTATTTATATATTATACACTTATACTCTTGATATATTCCTTCTAAGAAAGAACTCAGTAAGTTTCCCACCATACGCGAATTTATCATTTTATGCTGAGAATTAAAAATAAAAAGCCTGAGTGATTGCAGACAATCATTTGTGATCAAAATAAGAAATCAAAGACATGTCATTAATGAATGTATAAAATCAGAGACATGTTTTTAGGGAAGCCAATTATATTAAGACATGCCTTTAAGGAGAAGAAGCAGGTCTGAAGGACAAATTGAGAAGTGTATTTAAACTCTATTGAGACTGGAAGCAGAATTTTGTGGTAAATGCTTCGTGTAAAAACAAACTTATTGTTTTTATTTTGAAAAAGTAAAAAGCTCTTGAAATAAAGGAAAAGAGAGAAAAAAAGCTTGTGGTTGAACTTTGAACATGAACTATCCTGAAACCACCAGTCAAAAATGAAGTCTTTCATCTGCAAGGGAAGGGTTGAAAGCACATATATATAAATATGAAGCAATTATTTTCAAAATAACTGTGAGTTATATATTCAGAATCAAAGCTTTCTGACGTTAAACAGTGAAACAGAATAATAACATGACGGATGATTAACCCAGTTACCCACAGGCCGAAATATAAGGGTGTTAGGTACACGACTTATCCCCGCAGGCTGAAAAGGAAATGCGCCTGGAAAAGTTTTTTGTTGAAATTCGGGACCTCCAAACTATAACGGTTCCGGTAAGTGAATTATGGTTGATTTATTTCGTAAAGCAATCAGAACATCTCTACAAGGTTTAGAAATAATACAATTGATGTGATGAACGTGAAATTGTTAAAAAAAATCGTAGATATATTTTTAAAATAATCATAAAAAAATAATAATTAGCTTTCGGGAGTTTGTTTTGTACCTACATTGTATAGAAATGTTTGATCTTTCACATGAAAGCAATAATGTTGCTATAAATGTGTTTGCTAATGAGCTGTAATTGATTCAAAAATGCTAAATTTTTATGGAAATAATTTATTGACGCGCTATGCGTCATCAGATCACAATAGGGTTAAGCAGATGAGGCAAAGCAACAATTTTGCTGCCGAATAAGTAGCTGTTTAATTGTAAGAATATGGAATTATGCAATAGAAGACCTTGTTCATAATTCATCGACACACACTGACGATTCCAAGTTCAGTTGCCTTTCTACTATGTACGTAACCGTGTTTTGGGTTACCTGTGGTAGTTGCTGTGGTAGTACCAGTGGTAGCTCCAGTTGTAGTACCTGTTGTGGTGTCAGTGGTAGTTCCTGTAGTAGTACCAGTGGTAGTTCCTGTGGTGGTACCAGTGGTAGTTCCAGTTGTAGTACCTGTTGTGGTATCAGTGGTAGTTCCTGTAGTAGTACCAGTGGTAGTTCCTGTGGTGGTACCAGTGGTAGTTCCAGTTGTAGTACCTGTTGTGGTATCAGTGGTAGTTCCAGTTGTTGTTCCAGTGGTAGTTCCTGTGGTGGCACCAGTGGTAGTTCCAGTTGTAGTACCTGTTGTGGTGTCAGTAGTAGTTCCTGTAGTAGTATCAGTGGTAGTTTCCATTGTGGTACCAGAGGTAGTTCCAGTTGTAGTACCTGTTGTGGTATCAGTGGTAGTTCCAGTTGTGGTTCCAGTGGTAGTTCCTGTGGTGGTACCAGTGGTAACTCCACTTGTAGTACCTGTTGTGGTGTCAGTGGTAGTTCCTATAGTAGTATCAGTGGTAGTTACCGTTGTTGTACCAGAGGTAATTCCACTTGTAGTACCTGTTGTAGTGTCATTGGTAGTTCCAGTTGTGGTTCCAGTGGTAGTCCCTGTGGTGGTACCAGTGGTAGTTCCACTTGTAGTACCTGTTGTGGTGTCAGTGGTAGTTCCTGTAGTAGTTCCAGTGGTAGTTGCTGTTGTGGTACCTGTGATTGTTCCAGTGGTATAATCAGTGATATTTAAAGTTGTAACTAATGTACAAGTATATATACCAATGTACATTTAATAATTTCTAATACATTATCAGTTTTTTAAACTAAATTTTCAGTGGTAAAGATTAATTGGATTTCCGTGTAGTTTCGGTGATGGTATCTCTAACTGCCGGAGGCAGTGGTAGTTTTAATGGTAGTTTTGAACTATAACGGTTCTGGTAAGTTAATTATGTCGGCTAATGGTTTATTTATTTAGTAAAGAAATCAGAACATCTGTATTAGGCTTCGAAATAATAAAATCGATGCGATGGACGTGAAATTGTTAAAGAAATCGTAGATATATATTTAAAATAATCATAAAAAAATAATAATTAGCTTCGGAGAGTTTTTTTGTACCTACATTGTGTAGAAATGTTTGATCTTTCACGTGAAAGCAATAAAGTTGCTATAAATGTGTTTGCTGTAATTGATTTAAAAATGCTAAATATTTATCTAAAAAAATTATTGACGCGCAATGCGTCATCAGATCAAGAGAGGGTTAAACAGATGAAGCAAAGCAACAATTTCGCAGCCGAATAAGCAGCTATTTAATTGTAAGAATATGGAATTATGCAATAGAAGCCCTTGTTTAGAATTCATCCATACACACTGATTCCAAGTTCAGTGGGATTTTCTATTATGTACCTAACTGTGTCCAGGGTTACCTGTGGTAGATGCTGTGGTAATATCCGTGGTAGTTGCAGTGGTTGTTCCTGTGGTAGTTCCTGTTTGGTTAGTTCCAGTATTACCTGTATGTAGTTTCCAGTTAGTATTACTGTAGTATTACGGGTGGCAGTACCTGTGGTGGTACCAATGGTAGTTCCATTTGTAGTACCTGTTGTAGTGTCAGTGGTAGTTCCTGTAGTAATACCAGTGGTAGTTCCTGTGGTGGTACCAGTGGTAGTTCCAGTTGTAGTACTTGTTGTGGTGTCAGTGGTAGTTCCTGTAGTAGTACCAGTGGTAGTTCCTGTGGTGGTACCAGTGGTAGTTCCAGTTGTAAGTACCTGTTTATGTGCATGGTAGTTCCTGTATAATTACCGTTGGTATTTTTCCTGTGGGTTGGTACCAGTGGTAGGGTTCCAGGTTGTAGGTTTTTGGTTGTTTGTCAGTTGGTAGTTCCTGTAGTAGTACCAGTTTGGTAAAGTTTCCTGTGGTTGGGTACCAAGTTTGGTAGTTCCAGTTTTGTGTACCTGTTTTTGGTATCAGTGGTAAGTTTTCCTGTAGTTTAGTCCAATGGTAAGTTTCCGTTGGTTGGACCATTTGGTAGTTCCAGTTTTGTAATACCTGTTGTGGTATCAGTGTAGTCTATAGTTACCAATGGTAGTTCCTGTTGGTGGTACCAGTGGTAGTTCCAGTGTAATCCTGTTGTGGATCATGATAGTTCCAGTGGTTGTTCCAGTGTAGTTCCTGTGGTGGTACAGTGGTAGTTCCAGTTGTAGTACCTGTTGTGGTGTCATGGTATCCTGTATAGTATCGGTAGTTACCGTTGTGGTACCAGAGGTAGTTCCACTTGTAGTACCTGTTGTAGTGTCAGTGGTAGTTCCAGTTGTGGTTCCAGTTGTAGTTCCTGTGGTGGTACCAGTGCTAGTTCCACTTGTAGTACCTGATGTGGTGTCAGTGGTAGTTCCTGTAGTAGTATCAGTGGTAGTTACCGTTGTTGTACTAGAGGTAGTTCCACTTGTAGTACCTGTTGTGGTGTCAGTGGTAGTTCCAGTTGTGGTTCCAGTGGTAGTTCCTGTGGTGGTACCAGTGGTAGTTCCACTTGTAGTACCTGTTGTGGTGCCAGTGGTAGTTCCTGTAGTAGTTCCAGTGGTAGTTGCTGTTGTGGTACCTGTGATTGTTCCGGTGGTATAATCAGTGATATTTGTAGCTGTAACTAATGTACAGGTATAATTGTCATTGTACCTTTAATAATTTCTAATACATTATCAGTGTTTTTAACTAAATATCCAGTGGTAAGGATTTATTTGAGCTTCTGCTTAGTTTCGGTGATGGTATCTGTAACTGCTGGAGGCAGTGGTAGTTTTAATGGTAGTTTTGTACAATATTATGTTGTTATCTATTAAAGCTGTATGAATAATTTAATTTTTAGTTACATTCAAAATATTATTGTTATTTATATATTATACACTTATACTTTTGATACACTCTTTCCAAGAAAGAACTTATTAAGTTTCACACCAAACACGAATTTATCATTTTATGCTGAGAATTTAAAATAAAAAGCCTGAGTGATTGCAGACAATCATTTGTGGTCAAAATAGGAAATCAAAGACATGTCATTAATAAATGAATAAAATCAAAGACATGTTTTTAAGGAAGCTAATTATATTAAGACATGCCTTTAAGGAGAAGAAGCAGGTCTGAAGGACATATTGAGAAGTGTACTTTAACTCTATTGAGACTGGAAGCAGAATTTTGTGGTAAATGCTTCGTGTAAAAACAAACTTATTGTTTTTATTTTGAAAAAGTAATAATCTTTTGAAATAAAAGAAAAGAAAGAAAAAAAGCTTGTAGTTGAACTTTGAGCATGAACTATGCTGAAACCACCTTCCAAAAATGAAAACTTCCATCAGCAAGCGAATGGTTGAAAGCACATATATATAAATATGAAGCAATTATTTTCAAAATAACTGTGAGTTATATATTCAGAGTTAAAGCTTTATGACGAGAAGCAGTGAAACAGAATAGTAACATGACGGATGATTAACCCTGTTACCCACAGGCCGAAATATAATGGTGTAAGGTACACGACTTTTCTCCGCAGGCTGAAAAGAAAATGCGCCTGGAAAAGTTTTTTGTTAAAATTCGGTACGTCCGAACTATAACGGTTCCGGTAAGTGAATTATGTCGGCAAATGGTTGATATATTTCGTAAAGCAATCAGAACATATGTACGAGGCTTAGAAATAATATAATCGATACGATGGACGAGAAATTGTTAAAAAAAATCGTAGATATATTTTTAAAATAATCATAAAAAATATAATAATTAGCTTTGGGGAATTTGTTTTGTAGCTACATTGTATAGAAATGTTTGATCTTTCACGTGAAAGCAATAAAGTTGCTTTAAATGTGTTTGCTAATGAGCTGTAATTGATTCAAAAATGCTACATTTTTATGGAATAAAATTTATTGACGTGCTACGCGTCATCGGATCACGAGAGGGTTAAGTAGATGAAGCAAAGCAACAATTTCGCAGCCGAGTATGCAGCTGTTTAATTTTAAGAATATGGAATTATGAAATAGAAGCCCTTGTTCAGAATTCATCCACACACACTGACGATTCCAAGTTCAGTGGCCTTTCTACTATGTACCTAACCGTGTCCTGGGTTACCTGTGGTAGTTTCTGTAGTAGTATCCGTGGTAGTTGCAGTGGTAGTTTCAGTGGTTGTTCCTGTAGTAGTTCCTGTGGTAGTTCCAGTGGTAGTACCTGTAGTAGTTCCAGTGGTAGTATTTGTGGTAGTTGCGGTGGTAGTACCTGTGGTGGTACCAGTTGTAGTTCCAGTTGTAGTACCTGTTGTCGTGTCAGTGGTAGTTCCTGTAGTAGTACCAGTGGTAGTTCCTGTGGTGGTACCAGTGGTAGTTACAGTTGTAGTACCTGTTGTGGTGTCAGTGGTAGTTCCTGTAGTAGTACCAGTGGTAGTTCCTGTGGTGGTACCAGTGGTAGTTCCACTTGTAGTACCTTTTGTCGTGTCAGTGGTAGTTCCTGTACTAGTATCAGTGGTAGTTGCCGTTGTTGTACCAGAGGTAGTACCACTTGTAGTACCTGTTGTGGTGTCAGTGGTAGTTCCAGTTGTGATTCCAGTGGTAGTTCCTGTGTTGGTACCAGTGGTAGTTCCACTTGTAGTACCTGTTGTGGTGCCAGTGGTAGTTCCTGTAGTAGTTCCAGTGGTAGTTGCTGTTGTGGTACCTGTGATTGTTCCAGTTGTATAATCAGTGATATTTGAAGCTGTAACTAATGTACATGAATAATTGCCAATGTACCTTTAATAATTTCTAATACATTATCAGTGTTTTTAACTAAATATCCAGTGGCAAAGATTTACTTGGGTTTCCGTGTAGTTTCGGTGATGGTATCTCTAACTGCTGGAGGCAGTGGTAGTTTTAAAGGTAGTTTTGTACAATATTATGTTGTTATCAACGAAAGCTGTATGAATAATTTAATTTTTAGTTACATTCAAAAGTTATGTCTTCAATATTATTGTTATTTATATATTATACACTTATACTCTTGATACATTCCTTCTAAGAAAGAGCTTAGTAAGTTTCACACCAAACACGAATTTATCATTTTATGCTGAGAATTTAAAATAAAAAGCCTGAGTTATTGCAGACAATCATTTGTGATCAAAATAAGAAATCAAAGACATATCATCAATGAATGTATAAAATTAAAGACATATTTTAAAGGAAGCCAATTATATTAAGACATGCCTTTAAGGAGAAGAAGCAGGTCTGAAGGACATATTGAGAAGTGTACTTTAACTCTATTGAGACTGGAAGTAGAATTTTGTGGTAAATGCTTCGTGTAAAAACAAACTTATTATTCTTATTTTGAAAAAGTAATAAGCTTTTGAAATAAAAGGAAAGAGAGAAAAAAAGCTTGTAGTTGAACTTTGAGCATGAACTATGCTGAAACTACCTTCCAAAAATGAAAGCTTTCATCTGCAAGCGAATGGTTGAACGCACATATATATAAATATGAAGCAATTATTTTCAAAATAACTGTGAGTTATATATTCAGAATGAAAGCTTTCTGACGAGAAGCAGTGAAACAGAATAGTAACATGACGGATGATTAACCCTGTTACCCACAGGCCGAAAATATAAGGGTGTAAGGTACACGGCTTTTCCCCGCAGGCTGAAAAGAAAATGCGCCTGGAAAAGTTTTTTGAAAAATCCGGTACGTCCGAACTATAACGGTTCCGGTTAGTGAATTATGTCGGCAAATGGTTGATGTACGAGGCTTAGAAATTATAAAAACGATGTGATAAACGTGGAATATTAAAGAAAAACCGTTGATATATTTTGGAAATAATCACAAAAAAATGTATTAATTAGCTTTGGGGAGTTTATTTTGTACCTAAATTGTGTAGTAATGTTTGATCTTTCACTTGGAAGCAATAATTGTGTTTGTTAATGATCTGTAATTGATTAAAAATTGCTAATTTTTTACAGAGTGCAATTTTCAGATTTTTCAACCTATGTACTTATATTTACGTTTTGTATCATTGCTAAGTAAGCTAGTGGCATCGGGGTCTTTGAGATTCATCATTTGTCGACCCGATCGCGTCAACTACGTTTTCAATGATTGACGCTTTTTTTCGTGAATTTTTCCCGAAAATAACTTAAAAATGACTCGCCCAATGTGTCATCTATGCACTTACGGAAAACAATTTTTTGACGCGTTATGCGTCATCAGATCACGAGAGTGTTAAGCAGATGAAGCAAAGGAACAATTTTGTAGCCGAATAAGCAGCTGTTTAATTGTAAGAATATGGAATTATGCAATATAGGTCATTGTTCAGAATTCATCCACACACAAACACTGACGATTCTAAGTTCAGTAGCATTTTCACTTTGTACCTAACCCTGTCCTGGGTTACTTGTGGTAGTTGCAGTGGTTGTTCCTGTGGTAGTATCTGTAATAGTTCCTGTAATGGTACCAGTGGTAGTACCTGTAGTAGTTCCAGTGGTTGTTCCAGTGGTAGTTGCAGTGATAGTATCTGTGGTAGTTCCTGTTGTTGTTCCTGTAGTAGTTCCTGTGGTAGTTGCAGTGCTGGTACCCATAGTAGTATCTGTAGTAGTTACAGTTGTAGTACCTGTCGTGGTGTCAGTAGTAGTTCCTGTGGTAGCACCTGTAGTAGTTCCAGTGGTAGTTCCAGTGGTGGTACCAGAAGTACTTCCAGTTGTAGTACCTGTTGTGGTGTCAGTGGTAGTTCCTGTACTAGTACCTGTAGTAGTTCCAGTGGTAGTTCCAGTGGTGGTACCAGTGGTAGTTCCAGTTGTAGTACCTGCTGTGGTGTCAGTGGTAGTTCCTGTACTAGTACCTGTAGTAGTTCTAGTGGTAGTTCCAGTTGTAGTACCTGTTGTGGTGTCAGTGGTAGTTCTTGTAGTAATACCTGTAGTAGTTCCAGTGGTAGTTCCAGTGGTGGTACCATTGGTAGTTCCAGTTGTAGTACCTGTTGTGGTATCAGTGGTAGTTCCTGTGGCAGCACCTGTAGTAGTTCCAGTTGTGATTCCAGTGGTAGTTCCAGTGGTGGTACCAGTGGTAGCTCCTGTGATGGTACCAGTGGTAGTTCCAGTGGTGGTACCAGTGGTAGTTCCAGTTGTAGTAACTGTTGTGGTGTCAGTGGTAGTTCCTGTAGTAGTACCTGTAGTAGTTCCAGTCGTAGTTCCAGTGGTGGTACCAGTGGTACTTCCAGTTGTAGTACCTGTTGTGGTGTCAGTGGTAGTTCCTGTACTAGTACCTGTAGTAGTTCCAGTGGTAGTTCCAGTAGTGGTACCAGTGGTAGTTCCAGTTGTAGTACCTGCTGTGGTGTCAGTGGTAGTTCCTGTACTAGTACTTGTAGTAGTTCCAGTGGTAGTTCCAGTTGTAGTACCTGTTGTGGTGTCAGTGGTAGTTCCTGTAGTAGTACCTGTAGTAGTTCCAGTGGTAGTTCCAGTGGTGGTACCATTGGTAGTTCCAGTTGTAGTACCTGTTGTGGTATCAGTGGTAGTTCCTGTGGCAGCACCTGTAGTAGTTCCAGTTGTGATTCCAGTGGTAGTTCCAGTGGTGGTACCAGTGGTAGCTCCTGTGGTGGTACCAATGGTAGTTCCAGTGGTGGTACCAGTGGTAGTTCCAGTTGTAGTACCTGTTGTGGTGTCAGTGGTAGTTCCTGTAGTAGTACCTGTAGTAGTTCCAGTGGTAGTTCCAGTGGTGGTACCAGTGGTAGTTCCTGTGGTAGTACTTGTAGTAGTTCCAGTTGTGATTCCAGTGGTAGCTCCAGTGGTGATACCAGTTGCTGTTCCAGTGGTGGTACCAGTGGTAGTTCCAGTTGTAGTACCTACTGTGGTGTCAGTGGTAGTTCCTGTGATAGTACCTGTAGTACTTCCAGTTGTGGTTCCAGTGGTAGTTCCAGTTGTTGTTCTAGTGGTAGTTCCAATTGTAGTACCTGTTGTGGTGTCAGTGGTAGTTCCTGTGGTATTACCTGTAGTAGTTCCAGTTGTGGTTCCAGTGGTAGTTCCAGTTGTTGTTCCATTGGTAGTTTCAGTTGCAGTACCAGTTGTGGTGTCAGTGGTAGTCCCTGTGGTAGTGCCTGTAGTAGTTCCACTTGTTGTTGCAGTGGTAGTTCCAGTGGTAACTGTTGTGGTGTCAGTGGTAGTTCTTGTGGTAGTACCTGTAGTACTTACAGTTGTGGTTCCAGTGGTAGTTCCTGTTGTTGTTCCAGTGGTAGTTCCAGCTGTAGTATCTGTTGTGGTGTCAGTGGTAGTTCCTGTGGTAGTACCTGTAGTACTTCCAGTTGTGTTTCCAGTGGTAGTTCCTGAGGTGGCACTAATGGTAGTTCCAGTTGTAATACCTGTTGTGGTGTCAGTGGTTGTTCCTGAAGTAGTACCTGTAGTTGTTCCAGTAGTTGTTCCAGTGGTAGTTCCAGTGGTGGTAACAGTGGTAGTTCCAGTGGTGGTACCAGTGGTAGTTCCAGTTCTAGTACCTGTTGTGGTGTCAGTGGTAGTTCCTGTATTAGTATCAGTGGTAGTTACCATTGTGGTACTAGAGGTAGTTCCACTTGTAGTACCTGTTGTGGTGTCAGTGGTAGTTCCAGTTGTGGTTCCAGTGGTTGGTCCACTTGTAGTACCTGTTGTGGTGCTAGTGGTAGTTCCTGTAGTAGTTCCAATGGTAGTTGCTGTTGTAGTACCTGTGATTGTTTCAGGGGTATAATCAGTGATATTTGTGGTTGTTACTAATGTACAGGTATAAATGCCAATGTACCTTTAGTAAATTCTAATTCATTATCAGTGTTTTTATCTAAATATTTAGTGGTAATGATTTACTTAGGTTTCACTGTAGAGCCTTTGATGGTATTCTAACTGCTGGAGGTAGTGGTAGTTTTGATAGTAGTGTTCTAAAGGGTCCACTATTACACAAAGTGTTAAGAGTCCCTGTATAATTTTTCAGACTACAAAAAGCTTTTGAACCCTTCCCTGGGTTCATCTTCAGTCCAAATGAACAAATAGTTACAACACGTACTGAAGATGAACCCAGGGAAGGGTTCAAAAGCTTTTTGTAAAGTCTTAAAAATTATTCAAGGACTCTTAACACTATGTATTATTGTGGACCCTTTAGAGCATTATTTATACTCTCGCGAAAGAGTTTTTCCCTACTTGGATAGTAGTTTTGTACAATCGGAATTATGTTGTTAGTGACTAAAGTTGTATGAATAATTTATATTCTAGTTACATTGATAAGGTACATCTCTTATAATTGTCATTTATTCATTATACACTTATACTTTTGATTCATTCCTTCCAAGAATAAACTTAGTAAGTTTCACACCAAACACGAATTTATCATTTTATTCTGAGAAATAGAAATGAAAAACCTGTGTGATTGAGACAAGCATTTGTAATCAAAATAAGAGAAAGCAAAAATGAAGCGTTGAATAGTGAAAAAATAATTTTCCTTATAGAAAAAAAATCATACTGGTATCAAAATCCCGAATAGGACATTGAGGAAGAAATCTTTTGATAATGGTAATTCATACTGGTACAGAAAATTACAATGGGAATTATTGAAGAAGGTAGGCATTAATAAAGATAATTCATACTGGTACAAAAATCTGTAAGTGGGAAAATAAAAGGGTATGAATTACTAAAGGTAATTCACAGAGGTGCATAAATCCCAAATGCAAATTTGACGAATATATGAATGAAGAAACAAATGTAATTCATATTGTTACAATGAACAAGCCAGAAAAATAACAAAATTCAAATACATCTTTTTAACAAAGCTGAGTAATCAAAGTCATGTCTTTAACGAAGTTATAAAATAAAAAACATGTCTTTAATGAAGCCAATGATATTAAGACAGGCCTTTAAGGACAAGAAGCAGGTCGGAAGGACACATACCGAAGTGTATTTAAACGTCTATTGAGACTGGAAGCAGAATTTTATGGTAAATGCTTCGTGTAAAAACAAACTTATTGTTTTTATTTTGAAAAATAATCACTTTTTGAAATAAAACAAGAGATAGAAAAGAATAGCTTCTAGTTGAACTTTAAGCACTGAATTATGCTGAAACCACCTTCCAAAAATGAAAGCTTTCATCTGCAAGCGAAGGGGTTGAAAGCACAAATATATAAATTTGAAGCAATTATTTTCAAAATAACTGTGAGTTATATATTCAGAGTAAAAGCTTTCTGACGAGAAGCAGTGAAACAGAATAGTAACATGACAGATGATTAACCCTGTTACCCACAGGCCGAAAATATAAGGGTGTAAGGTACGCGACTTTTCCCCGCAGGCTGAAAAGAAAATGCGTTGGAAAAGTTTTTTGTTAAAATTCGGTACATCCGAACTATAACGGTTCCGGTTAGTGAATTATGTCGGCAAATGGTTGATGTATTTCGTAAAGCAATCAGAGCATCTGTACGAGGCTTGGAAATAATAAAAACGATGCGATGAACGTGAAATTTTAAAGAAAATCGTAGATATACTTTTTTAATAATCATAAAAGATATGATAATTAGCCTAGGGGAGTTTGTTTTGTACCTAAACTGTGTAGAAATGTTTGATATTTCACGTGAAAGCAGTAATTTTGCTAAAAATATGTTTGCTAAAGAGCTATAATTGGTTAAAAAAAGGCTATTTTTTTTACAGAGTGCAATTTTCAGATTTTCCAACGGATGTACTTATGTTGACGTTTCGTATTGTAGCCTCACCTACGTTTTCTATAATTGCAGCTTCATTTATACGTGATTTTCCTCGAAAATAGCTTAATAATGGTGCGCCCAGCACGTCATCTGTGCACTTATTGAAAAAAATCTAGCCACAATTTCGCAGCGAATAAGGAGCCGGTTAATTGTAAGAATATGGAATTATGCAATAGAAGCCATTATTCAGAATTCATCCACACACACACTGACGATTCCAAGTTCAGTACCGTTTTCACTATGTACCTAACCCTGGCTTGGGTTACCTGTGGTAGTTGCTGTGGTAGTATCCATGGTAGTTGCAGTGGTAGTTCTAGTGGTAGTTCCAGTTATAGTACCTGTTGTGGTACCAGTGGTAGTACCTGTTGTGGTGTCGGCGGTAGTTCCTGTAGTAGTTCCAGTGGTAGTTCCTGTGGTGGTACCAGTGGTAGTTCCAGTGGTAGTACCAGTGGTAGTACCTGTGGTAGTACCTGTAGTAGTTCCAGTGGTAGTTCCTGTGGTGGTACCAGTGGTAGTTCCAGTGGTGGTACCAGTGGTAGTTCCAGTTGTAGTACCTGTTGTGGTGTCAGTGGTAGTTCCAGTGGTAGTACCTGTGGTGGTACTAGTGGTAGTTCCAGTTGTAGTATCTGTTGTGGTGTCAGTGGTAGTTCCTGTAGTAGTTCCTGTAGTAGTTCCAGTGGTAGTTCCTGTGGTGGTACCAGTGGTAGTTTCAGTTGTACCTGTTGAGGTGTCAGTAGTAGTTCCAGTGGTAGTATCGGTGGTAGTACCTGTCGTAGTTCCAGTGGTAGTTCCTGTGGTGGTATCAGTGGTAGTTCTAGTTGTAGTACCTGTTGTGGTATCAGTGGTAGTTTCAGTGGTAGTACCGGTGGTAGTACCTGTAGTAGTTCCAGTGGTAGTTCCAGTTGTTATTCCTGTGGTAGTTCCAATGGTGGTATCAGTAGTAGTTCCAGTTGTTGTTTCACTGGTAGTTCCTGTGGTGGTACCAATGGTAGTTCCAGTGGTAGTTGCTGTTGTAGTATCTGTGATTGTTCCAGGGGTATAATCAGTAATATTTGTAGTTGTAAATAATGTACAGGTATAATTGCTAATGTACCTTTAGCGAATTATGATACTTTATAAGTGTTTTTAACTATACTCTGTTTTTTTCCATCTGTTCATCTGTTTGCGCATGGTAACACTGCGTCCCGGGCTTTAAATAATATCCTATTTTGAATATTAAAGATGTAATTAGCATACAGTAAATTATTAAAACACTGTTCAGTTGGAAATGTACACCCAGATATCCTTTTATTTACCTAAAACTTACACATAGCATAACTATTTAAAGCCCGTGACGCAGTGTTACCATGCGGAAACACCACAGGGGGATGGACAGATGGAAAAAAAAAAACAGAGTATAGATATTCAATGGTAAGGATTTATTTAGGTTTCAGTGTAGTGTAGGTGGTGGTATATGTAAATGGTGGAGGTACTGGTAGTTTTAATGGTAGTTTTGTACAATCGGAATTATGTTGTTAGTGACTAATTGTATGAATAATTTAGGTTATAGTTACATTTAAAAGCTTTTTATTTTATATAATTGTCGTTTATACATTATACATTTATACTTTCGATTCATTCCTTCTAAGAATGAACTTAGTCAGTTTCACACCAAACACGAATTTATGATAAGAATCAAAGACATGTCTTTAACGAAGTTATAAAATCAAAGGCATATCTTTAACAAAGCCAGGTAAATCAAAGACATGTATTTGATAAAGCCAAATATTAAGACATGTCTTTAAGGATAAGAAGCAGGTCTCAAGGACACAGGCAGAAGTGTATTTAAACGTCTATTAAGACAGGAAGCAGAATTTTGTAATATATGCTAAGGGTAAAAACAAATCTATTGCTCTTATTTTGAAAAAAAAAGTAATAATCTTTGAAATAAAACAAAAGAGAGAAAAGAAAAGCTTCTAGTTGAAATTTGAGCACTGAATTATGCTGAAACCACCTTCCTAAAATGAAAGCTTTTATCTGGAAGCAAAGGGATTTGAAAACACAAAGATATAATAATAAATATATAATAAATAAATAATAAAAACAATGTAATGAACGGGAAATTTTAAAGAAAAATCGTAGATATATTATTCAAATAATCATGAAAAATATAAATATTAGGTTTGGGGAGTTTGTTTTGTACCTAAATTGTGTGGAATTATTTGATTTTTCACGAAGCAATAATATAAATGTGTTTGCTAATGAGCTGTAATTGATTGTTAAATACTAATTTTTTTCCCAGTGCAATTTATAGATTTTCCAACTTAGGTACTTATGTTGACATTTTGTATCATAGCTAAAAGTAAGCTAGCGGCGTCAGGTTTGAGTGTTTCTTTGAGATTCATCATCTGTTGCCCAATGGCGTCAACTACGTTTTCTATAATTGACGTTTTTTTCGTTATTTTTTCCAAAAATAACTTACGAATTACATGCCCGGCATGTCATCTGGCAATTGCGGAAAAATATTTATGGACGCGCTATGCACCATCAGATCACGGGAGGGTTGAGCAGATGAAGCAAAGCAACAATTTCACAGCTGAATAAGCAACTGTTTAATTGTAAGAATATGGAATTTTACAATATAAGCCATTGTTAAGAATTCATCCACAAACACACACTAACGATTCCAAACTCAGTAGCGTTTTCACAATGTACCTAACCCTGGCCTGGGTTACCTGTGGTAGTTGCTGTGGTAGTATCCGTGGTAGTTGCAGTGGTTGTTCCTGTAGTAGTTCCGGTGGTGGTACCAGTGGTAGTACCTGTAGTAGTTCCAGTGGATGTTGCAGTGGTAGTTGCAGTGGTAGTATCTGTACTAGTTCCTGTAGTAGTACCTGTAGTAGTTGCAGTGGTAGTTCCAGTTGTAGTACCTGTTGTGTTGTCAGTGGTAGTTCCTGTGGTAGTACCTGTAGTAGTTCCACTTGTTGTTCCAGTGGTAGTTCCAGTGGTGGTAACAGTGGTAGTTCCATTTGTAGTACCTGTTGTGGTGTCAGTGGTAGTGCCTGTGGTAGTACCTGTAGTAGTTCCACTTGATGTTCCAGTGGTAGATCCAGTGGTGGTACCTGTTGTGGTGTCAGTGGTAGTTCCTGTGGTAGTACCTGTAGTAGTTCCACTTGTTGTTTCATTGGTAGTTCCAGTGGTGGTAACTGTTGTGGTATCAGTGGTAGTTCCTGTGTTAGTACCTGTAGTAGTTCCACTTGTTGTTCCAGTGGTAATTCCAGGGGTGGTACCAGTGGTAGTTCCAGTTGTGGTACCTGTAGTAGTTCCACTTGTTGTTCCAGTGGTAGTTCCAGTGGTGGTACCAGTGGTAGTTCCAGTTGTAGTACCTGTAGTAGTTCCACTTGTTCCAGTGGTAGTTCCAGGGGTGGTACCAGTGGTAGTTCCAGTTGTAGTTCTTGTTATGGTATCGGTGGAAGTTCCAGTGGTAGTACCTGTAGTAGTTCCACTTGTTGTTCCAGTGGTAGTTCCTGTGGTGGTACCAGTGGTAGTTCCAGTTGTAGTACTTGTTGTGGTGTCAGTGGTAGTTCCTGTGGTAGTACCTTTAGTAGTTCCACTAGTTGTTCCAGTGGTAGATCCAGTGGTGGTACCTGTTGTGGTGTCAGTGGTAGTTCCAGTGGTAGTACCTGCAGTAGTTCCACTTGTTGTTCCAGTGGTAATACCAGTAGTGGTACCTGGTGTGGTGTCAGTGGTAGTTCCTGTGGTAGTACCTGTAGTAGTTCCACTTGTTGTCCCAGTGGTAGTTCCATTTGTAGTACCTGTTGTGGTATCAGTGGTAGTTCTTGTGGTATTGCTTGTAGTAGTTCCACTTGTTATTCCAGTGGTAGATCCAGTGGTGGTACCTGTTGTGGTGTCAGTGGTAGTTCCAGTGGTAGTACCTGTAGTAGTTCCACTTGTTGTTCCAGTGGCAATACCAGTGGTGGTACCTGTTGTGGTGTCAGTTGTTGTTCCATTGGTAGTTCCAGTTGTTGTTCCAGTGGTAGTTTCAATTGTTCCAGTGGTACTTCCTGTGGTGGTACCAGTGGTAGTTCCAGTTGTAGTACCTGTTGTGGTTTCAGCGGTAGTTCCTGTATTATTACCAGTGGTTGTTCCTGTAGTAGTACCAGTGGTAGTACCTGTACCAGTGTTAATACCTGTAGTGGTAGTTCCTGTGGTGGTACCACTGGAAGTTCCTGTGGAGGTACCAGTGGTAGTTCCAGTTGTAGTACCTGTTGTGGTTTCAGCGGTAGTTCCTGTAGTATTACCAGTGGTAGTTCCTGTAGCAGTACCAGTGGTAGTACCTGTAGTAGTTCCAGTGGTAGTTTCTGTGGTGGTTCCCGTGGTAGTTCCAGTTGTAGTACCTGTTGTGGTGTCAGTGGTAGTTCCTGTAGTAGTTCCAGTGGTAGTTGCTGTTGCAGTATCTGTGATTGTTCCAGAGGTATAATCAGTAATATTTGTATTTGTAAATAATGTATAGGTATAAATGCTAATGTCCCTTTAGTAAATTATGATACTTTATAAGTGTTTTTAACTAGATATTCAGTGGTAACTATTTATTTAGGTTTCAGCGTAGTGTAGGTGGTGGTATATGTAACTGTGGAGGTACTGGTAGTTTTAATGGTAATTTTGTACAATCGGAATAATGTTGTTAGTGACTAAAGTTGTATGAATAATTTAGGTTATAGTTACATTTAAAACTTATTTTTTTTATATAATTGTCGTTTATACATTATACATTTATACTTTGGATTCATTCCTTCTAAGAATGAACTAGTCAGTTTCACACCGAACACGAATTTATCATTTTATGCAGAGAATTAACAAAAAACATGAATGATTACAGACAATCATTTATAATCAGAATAAAAAATCAAAGACCTCTCTTTAACGAAGATATTTCTTTAACATAATCAGGTAAATCAAAGACATGTATTTGATGAAGCCAATTATTAAGACATGTCTTTAAGGACAAGAAGCAGGTCTCAAGGACACAGGCAGAAGTGTATTTAAACGTCTATTAAGACAGGAAGCAGAATTTTGTAATATATGCTAAGGGTAAAAACAAATCTCTTGTTTTTATTTTGAAAAAGTAATAATCTTTTGAAATAAAACAAAAGAGAGAAAAGAAAAGCTTCTAGTTGAAATTTGAGCACTGAATTATGCTGAAACCACCTTCCTAAAATGAAAGCTTTTATCTGGAAGCAAAGGGGTTTGAAACCACAGAGATATAAATGTGAAGCAATCATATTCAAAATGACTGTGAGTTATATGTTCAGAAATATGAAGGATTATTAACTCGCTTACGCACATGCCGAAAATAAAAGGGTATAAGGGACACGACTTCTCCCACGGTCCGAAAGGAACATGAAAATGGAAATTTTTTTTTTGCTAAAATTCAGTACTCCGAACTATAACTGATATACGGTTCGGCAAATGATTGCATTATTCCCTAAACCAATCAGAATATCTGAACGAGGCTTGGAAATAATAAAACCGGTGTGATGAACGTGAAATTTTAAAGAAAAATCGTAGATATTTTTTCAAAGAATCATGAAAAATATAATTATTAGGTTTGGGGAGTTTGTTTTTTACCTAAATTGTGTAGAAATGTTTGATCTTTCACGTGAAAGCAATAAAGTTGCTATAAATGTGTTTTCTAATGAGCTATAATTGGTTTAAAAATGCTAATTTTTTAGTGTGCAATTTTTCAGATTTTCCAACCTACATACTTATGTTCACGTTTTGTATTGTAGCTAAACGTAAGCTACCGGCATCAGGTTTGCTTCTTTCTTTGAGATTCATCATCTGCTGACCCAATGGCATCAGCTACCTTTTCAATAATTGACGTTTTTTCGTGATTTTTTTCCCAAAAATAACTTACAAATGACATGCCCGGCATGTCATCTGTGCAATTAAGGAAAAAAATTCATTGACATGCTATGCGTCATCAGATCACGAGTGTTAAGTGGATGGAGCAAAGCAAAAACTTCGCAGCTGAATAAGCAGCTGTTTAATTGTAAGAAGAATATGGAATTATGCAATATAAGCCATTGTTCAGAATTCATCCACGCACACACACACTAACGATTCCAAGTTCAGTGGCGTTTTCATTATGTACCTAACCCTGGCCTGGGTTACCTGTGGTAGTTTCTGTGGTAGTATTCGTGGTAGTTCCCGTGGTTGTTCCTGTAGTAGTTCCTGTAGTAGTTGCAGTGGTTGTTCCTGTAGTAGTACCTGTAGTAGTTCCACTTGTTGTTCCAGTGGTAGTGCCAGTGGTGGTACCAGTGGTAGTTCCCGTTGTAGTACCTGTAGTAGTTTCACTTATTGTTCCAGTGGTAGTTCCAGTGGTGGTACCTGTTGTGGTGTCAGTGATAGTTACTGTGGTAGTACCTGTAATAGTTCCACTTGTTGTTCCAGTGGTAGTTGCAGTGGTCGTATCTGTGGTAGTTGTAGTGGTTGTTCCTGTAGTAGTTCCTGTGGTGGTACCAGTGGTAGTACCTGTAGTAGTTCCAGTGGTTGTTGCAGTGGTAGTTGCAGTGGTAGTATCCGTGGTAGTATGTGTACTAGTTCCTGTAGTAGTACCTGTAGTAGTTCCACTTGCTGTTCCAGTGGTAGTTCCAATGGTGGTACCTGTTGTGGTGTCAGTGGTAGTTCCTATGGTAGTACCTGTAGCAGTTCCACTTGTTGTTCCAGTGATAGTTAAGGTTGTAGTAGGTGTTGTGGTGTCAGTGGTAGTGCCTGTGGTAGTACCTGTAGTAGTTCCACTTGTTGTTCCAGTGGTAGTTCCAGTGGTGGTACCTGTTATGGTGTCAGTGGTAGTTCCTGTGGTAGTACCTGTAATAGTTCCACTTGTTGTTCCAGTGGTAGTTCCAATTGTAGTACCTGTTGTGGTGTCAGTGGTAGTTTCTGTGGTAGTAGCTGAAGTACTTCCACTTGTTGTTCCAGTGGTAGTTCCAGTTGTAGTACCTGTTGTGGTGTTAGTGGTAGTTCCTGTGGTAGTACCTGTAGTAGTTCCACTTGTTGTTCCAGTGGTAGTTCCAGTTGAAGTACCTGTTGTGATGTCAGTGGTAGTTCCTGTGGTAGTGCCTGTAGTAGTTCCACTTGTTGTTCTGGTGGTAGTTCCAGTGGTGGTACCTGTTGTGGTGTCAGTGGTAGTTTCTGTGGTAGTACCTATAGTAGTTCCACTTGTTGTTCCAGTGGTAATTCCAGTGATGGTACCAGTGGTAGTGTCAGTTGTAGTACCTGTAGTACCTGTAGTAGTTCCACTTGTTGTTCCAGTGGTAGTTCCTGTGGTGGTACCTGTGGTAGTTCCAGTTGTAGTACCTGTAGTAGTTTCAGTTGTTGTTCCAGTGGTAGTTCCAGTTGTAGTACCTGTTGTGGTATCAGTGTAGTTCCAGTGGTAGTACTTGTAGTAGTTCCACTTGTTGTACCAGTGGTAGTTCCTGTGGAGGTACCAGTGGTAGTTCCAGTTGTAGTACCTGTAGTGGTTCCAGTTGTTGTTCCAGTGGTAGTTCCTGTGGTGGTACCAGTGGTAGTTCCAGTTGTAGTACCTGTTATGGTGTCAGTGGTAGTTCTTGTGGTAGTACCTGTAGTAGTTACACTTGTTGCTGCATTGGTAGTTCCAGTGGCGGTACCAGTGGTAGTTCCAGTTGTAGTACCTGTTGTGGTGTCAGTGGTAGTTCCTGTAGTAGTACCAGTGGTAGTTACAGTTGTTGTTCCAGTGGTAGTTCCAGTTGTAGTACCTGCTGTGGTGTCAGTGGTAGTTCCTGTAGTAGTACCAGTGGTAGTTACAGTTGTTGTTCCAGTGGTGGTACCTGTTGTGGTGTCAGTGGTAGTTCTTGTGGTACTACCTGTAGTAGTTCCACTTGTTGTTCCAGTGGTGGTGCCTGTTGTGGTGTCAGTGGTAGTTCCTGTGGTAGTACCTGTAGTAGTTCCACTTGTTGTTCCAGTGGTAATTCCAGTGGTGGTACCAGTGGTAGTTCCAGTTGTAGTACCTGTTGTGGTGTCAGTGGTAGTTCTTGTGGTAGTACCTGTAGTAGTTACACTTGTTGCTGCAGTGGTAGTTCCAGTGGCGGTACCAGTGGTAGTTCCAGTTGTAGTACCTGTTGTGGTGTCAGTGGTAGTTCCTGTAGTAGTACCAGTGGTAGTTACAGTTGTTGTCCCAGTGGTAGTTCCAGTTGTAGTACCTGTAGTAGTATCGGTGGTAGTTCCTGTTGTATTTCCAGGGGTAGTTCTAGTTGTTGTTCCAGTATTAGTTCCTGTGGTGGTACCAGTGGTAGTTCCAGTTGTAGAACCTGTTGTGGTGTCAGTGGTAGTTCCTGTAGTAGTACCAGTGATAGTACCTGAAGTAGTTCCAGTGGTAGTTCCAGTTGTTGTTCCAGTGGTAGTTCCTATGGTGGTACCAGTGGTAGTTCCACTTGTAGTATCTGTTGTAGTGTCAGTGTTAGTTCCTGTAGTAGTACCAATGGTAGTTCCTGTAGTAGTTCCAGTGGTCGTTGCTGTTTTAGTACCTGTGATTGTTCCAGGGGTATAATCAGCGATATTTGCAGCTGTAACTAATGTACAGGTATAAATGCCAATGTACCATTTATAAATTCTAATACATTATCAGTGTTTTTATCTAAGTATTCAGTAGTAATGATTTAATTAGGTTTCACTGTTGTGTATTTACAACTGGTGGAGGTAGTGGGAGATTTAATGGTAGTTTTGTATCTTATTAATTATGTTGTTATCGATTGAATCTGTATGAATAATTTAGGTTCTAGTTACATTCAAAAATTGTATATTTTATGTGATTGTCGTTTATACATTATACATTTATACTTTTGAATCTTTCCTTCCAAGAATGAAGGTAGTAAGTTTCACACCAAACACGAATTTATCATTTTATGCACAGAATTAAAAATGGCTAAGTGATTGCAAAAAAAGCATTTCAAATCAAAGTTAAGGGAAGCAAAGACGAAGCTTTGAACAGAGGCAGGATTATTTTCTTTACAGAATGTAAAAAAATAATTCATACTGGTACCAAAATCCGTAATGGGACATTGAGGAAGATATATGTTGATAATGGTAATTTATTCTGGTACAAAAAATTCCAATGGGAAATTGAGGAAAGGAGGCATTAATAAAGATAATTAATATTCATACAAAAATCTGTAAATAAGAAAATTAGAATGATAAGAATTACTAAAGGTAATTCATACTTGGACATAAATCCTAAATGCAAATTTGACGAATATATGAATTAAGAAGCAAATGAAATTCATATAGTTACAGAAATCTTCAATGGTAAATTAAGGAAGATATGAATTAAGAAAGAAATGAAATTCAAACTGGTGCAAAAATTCCAAATGAGAATTAAGGTGGAAACGTCATAATATTTCAGGAAACTCTTGAACTGTCCTTATTTATTAATTAACACTTCAAGTGGTTGAAATATTATGAACACTTATCGTGTAAGTGATGAATAATTTGTTCCATAGAGTCATTAGCAAAATAGGCTAAATTGTCCTTGGGTACCATACCTGTATGAGTGGGCTAAAGACATTCAGTTTGTGTTTATGGGAATATAATCTAAGAATGGTTAAATTAAGAGGAATTAAGAGGCTCACGCTTATGGATAGATGTAATATAATGGGAGAATGTATCCATAGAAAGTTGTAGAAAAATTATTAAGGTGAAAATTGCTCATTTAGATTTTATACTGCTTAAAATTTAATTTGTAAAATTCTTATATTTGATCAGGTATTATTTCAGGATCAAAGGCTTTCGTCCTTTTACCTAAAGGTTTTTGGACCATTTCCCTAAGTAGCTCAGTAGCTATATGATTTTAGGACATTTTCTCGTTTTTATTTAGAAAATTTGACTTTGTAATAATAATAATAATAATAATAATAATAATAATAATAATAATAATAATAATAATAATAATAATAATAATAATAATAATAATAATAATAATAAGAAGAAGAAGAAGAACAATAATAAAAAAATCAGAATGCTAGAACAGGAAAAAGGACTATAAATATACCTTGAAGGGAAATAAAACTCTAATATGATGCTTAGAAAATATAGTGTATAATTCTCATGGGTAAACAGATTTTTTTACTTAGTTATTAGGTGAAAGGAAGTGTTACAATAAACAGACCAGCAAAACCAATAAATTCAAATACATGTTTTTAACAAAGCTGAGAAATCAAAGACATGGTCCTAACGAAGTTATAAAATTAAAGACATGTATTTAACAAAGCCTGGAAAATTAAAGACATTTTTTTAATGAAGCCAATTATATTAAGACATGCCTTTAAGGACAAGAAGCAGGTCTGGAGGACGCATTCCGAAGTGCGTTTAAACATCTATTGAGACTGGAAGTAAAATTTTGTGATATATGCAAAGGGTAAAAACAAACTTATTGTTTGTATTTTGAAAAAATAATAATCTTTTGAAATAAAACAAAAGAGAGAAAAGAATAGCTTCTGGTTGAACTTTGAGCACTGAATTATGCTGAAACCACCTTCCAAAAATGAAAGCTTTCATCTGCAAGCGAAGAAGTTTGAAAGCACAAATATTTAAATGTAAAGTAATCATATTCAAAATGACTGTGAGTTATATGTTCAGAATCCCAGATTTCCGATGAGAAGCAATGAAGTAGAATAGAAACATAACGGATGATTAAGCAGATGAAGCAAAGCTACAGCACAGTTTTGCAGCCTAATAAGCAGCCGTTTAATTTTAAGAATATGGAATTAAGCAATATAAGCCATTGTTCAGAATTCATCAACACACACTGACGATTCCAAGTTCAGTAGCGTTTTCACTATGAACCTAACCCTGGCCTGGGTTACCTGTGGTAGTTGCAGTGGTAGTACTAACCCGTGGTAGTTGCAGTGGTTGTTCCTGTAGTAGTTCCTGTAGTAGTTGCAGTGGTAGTACCCGTAGTAGTATCTGTAGTAGTTCCAGTGGTAGTTCCTGTGGTAGTTGCAGTGGTAGTATCCGTGGTAGTTGCAGTGGTTGTTCCTGTAGTAGTTCCTGTAGTAGTTGCAGTGGTAGTACCCGTAGTAGTATCTGTAGTAGTTCCAGTGGTAGTTCCTGTGGTGGTTCCAGTGGTAGTACCTGTAGTAGTTCCAGTGGTTGTTCCAGTGGTAGTTGCAGTAGTTGTTCCTGTAGTAGTTGCAGTGGTAGTACCCGTAGTAGTATCTGTAGTAGTTCCAGTGGTAGTTCCTGTAGTAGTTGCAGTGGTAGTATCCGTGGTAGTTGCAGTGGTTGTTCCTGTAGTAGTTCCTGTAGTAGTTGCAGTGGTAGTACCCGTAGTAGTATCTGTAGTAGTTCCAGTGGTAGTTCCTGTGGTGGTTCCAGTGGTTGTTCCAGTGGTAGTTGCAGTGGTAGTATCCGTGGTAGTTGCAGTGGTTGTTCCTGTAGTAGTTCCTGTGGTAGTTGCAGTGGTAGTTCCAGTGGTTGTTCCTGTAGTAGTTCCAGTTGTAGTACCGGTTGTGGTGTCAGTGGTAGTTCCTGTAGTAGTTCCAGTGGTGGTTGCTGTTGTTGTACCTAAGATTGTTCCAGGGGTATAATCAGTTATATTTGCAGCTTTAACTAATGTACAGGTACAAATGCCAATATACCTTTAATAAATTCTAATAAATGATCAGTGTTTTTATCTAAATATTCAGTGGTAATTATTTAATTAGGTTTCACTGTAGTGTATCTATAACTTCTGGAGGTAGTGAGAGTTTTAATGGTAGTTTTGTACAATACAAAATATGTTGTTATTGACTAAATCTGTATGAATAATTTAGGGTCTAGTTACATTTAAAAATTATATCTTTTATATAAAATATGACTAAAGCTGTATGAATAATTTAGGTTCTAGTTACATTCAAAAATTATATCTTTTATATGATTGTCGTTTATACATTATACATTTATACTTTTGATTCATTCCTTCCAAGAATGAACTTAGTAAGTTTCAAACCAAACACGAATTTATTATTTTATGCAGAGAATTTAAAAAAAGCCTGAGTGATTGCAGAAAAGCATTTATAATCAAAATAATGGAAAACAAAAATGAAGCTTTGAACAGAGGCAGGATAAATTTCTTTAGAGAAAGAAGAAAAATTATTCATACTGGTATCAAAATCCCAAATAGGATATTGAGGAAGATATTTGTTGATAATGGTAATTTATTCTGGTACAGAAAATTCCAATGGGAAATTGAGGGTGGTAGGTAATAACAAAGGTAATTCATACTGGTCCATAAATCCCAAATGCAAATTTGGCGAACATATTAATTAAGAAACAAATACAATTCAATGGTAAATTGAGGAAGATATGAATTAAGAAAGAAATGCAATTCAAAATGGTGCAAAAATCCCAAATGGGAGAGTAAGGAGGAAATGTCACAATATTTCAGGGAACTCTAGAACTGTCCTTATATATTAATGAATACTTCAAGTGGTTGAAATATTATGAGCATATCGTATAAGTGTTGAACAAATTAATCCATAGAGTCCGTAGCAAAATAGGCTAAATTGTACTTGGGTACCATACTTGTATGAGTGGGCTAAAGACATACAGTTTTTGTTTATGGGAACATAATTTATGAATGACTGAATTAAGAGGAATTAAGAGGCTCACTCTCATGGATAGATATAATCTAATGGGATATGCCAGTGGAAATCGTACCCATAATCATAGGAGCACTAGGCACGATCCCAAGATCCCTGAAAAGGAATCTAGAAAAACTAGAGGCTGAAGTAGCTCCAGGACTCATGCAGAAGAGTGTATCCTAGAAACGGCACACATAGTAAGAAAAGTGATGGACTCCTAAGGAGGCAGGATGCAACCCGGAACCCCACTATAAATACCACCCAGTCGAATTGGAGGACTGTGATAGAGCAAAAAAAAAAAAAAAAAAAAAAAAAAAAAAAAAAAAAAAAAAAATAATAATAATAATATAATAATAATAATAATAATAACGAGGTGGCCAAAACATGTAGACGACTTTTAAAAACCAGAAAAGAAGAAATAACAAGAAATACCGGATAGACCCCGGACGACTACAGCCCTGTTCCCGACCTACGAAGCGCACCTGTTTACCTGAGTTCCAAACTAGTATAACCGGTTGATGACCCCAGCCTGTCCCTAATAATAATAATAATAATAATAATAATAATAATAATAATAATAATAATAATGATAATAATAATAATAATAAGAAGGATAAGGGATATGCCAGTGGAAATCGTACCCATAATCATAGGAGCACTAGGCACGATCCAAGATCCCTGAAAAGGAATCTAGAAAAACTAGAGGCTGAAGTAGCTAGGACTCATGCAGAAGAGTGTGATCCTAGAAACGGCACACATAGTAAGAAAAGTGATGGACGCCTAGGAGGCAGGATGCAAACCCGGAACCCCACACTATAAATATCATCCAGTCGAATTGGAGGACTGTGATAGAGGCAAAAAAAAAAAAAAAAATAATAATAATAATAATAATAATTTTATAAAGCTAAAAAGAAAAAAAAGTACTATTAATATACCTTGAAGGGAAATAAATCTCTCAGATGATGCTGAAAAAAACATGCTGTATAATCTCATGAGTAAAACAGATTTATTATTTAGTTATTAGGTGAAAGGAAAAGTGTTACAATGAACAGACCAGCAAAACCACAAAATTCAAATACATCTTTTTAACAAAGCTGAGAAATCAAAGACATGTCCTTAACGAAGTTATAAAATTAAAGACATGTATTTAACAAAGCCTGGAAAATCAAAGACATGTTTTTAATGAAACCAATTATATTAAGACATGCCTTTTAGGACAAGAAGCAGGTCTGGAGGACGCATTCCGAAGTGTGTTTAAATGTCTATTGAGGCTGGAAGTAGAATTTTGTGATATATGCTAAGTGTAAAAACAAAGTTATTGTTTTTATTTTGAAAAAGTAATAATCTTTTGAAATAAAACAAAAGAGAGAAACGAATAACTTCTGGTTGAACTTTGAGCACTGAATTATGCTGAAACCACCTTCCAAAAATGAAAGCTTCCATCTGCTAAGGAGTTTGAAAGCACAAATATTTAAATGTAAAGTAATCACATTCAAAATGACTGTGAGTTATATGTTCAGAATCCAAGATTTCCGATGAGAAGCAATGAAGTAGAATAGAAACATAACGGATAATTACGCAGATGAAGCAAAGCCACAGTTTTGCAGCCTAATAAGCAGCCATTTAATTTTAAGAATATGGAATTAAGCAATATAAGCCATTGTTCAGAATTCATCAACACACACTAACGATTCCAAGTTCAGTAGCGTTTTCACTATGTACCTAACCCTGGCCTGGGTTACATGTGGTAGTTGCAGTGGTAGTACTAACCTGTGGTAGTTGCAGTAGTTGTTCCTGTAGTAGTTCCTGTAGTAGTTGCTGTGGTAGTACCCGTAGTAGTATCTGTAGTAGTTCCAGTGGTAGTTCCTGTGGTAGTTGCAGTGGTAGTATCCGTGGTAGTTGCAGTGGTTGTTTTCCTGTAGTAGTTTCCTAGTAGTTGCAGTTGGTAGGTACCCGGTAGTTGTATCCCTAGTAGTATTTCCAGTGTAGTCTCTGTCAGTAGTTTTTTCCAGTGGTAAGTTCCTGTGGTTGTTTCCCAGTTGGTTGTTTCCGGTGGTAGTAGCAGTGGTAGTATCTGTGGTAGTTGCAGTGGTTGTTCCTGTAGTAGTTCCTGTAGTAGTTGCAGTGGTGGTACCCGTAGTAGTATCTGTAGTAGTTCCAGTGGTAGTACCTGTAGTAGTTCCAGTGGTTGTTCCAGTGGTAGTTGCAGTGGTAGTATCCGTGGTAGTTGCAGTGGTTGTTCCAGTGGTTGTTCCTGTAGTAGTTCCAGTTGTAGTACCCGTTGTGGTGTCAGTGGTAGTTCCTGTAGTAGTTCCTGTGGTAGTTGCAATGGTAGTTCCAGTGGTTGTTCCTGTAGTAGTTCCAGTTGTAGTACCGGTTGTGGTGTCAGTGGTAGTTCCTGTAGTAGTTCCAGTGGTGGTTGCTGTTGTTGTACCTAAGATTGTTCCAGGGGTATAATCAGTGATATTTGCAGCTTTAACTAATGTACAGGTATAAATACCGATGTACCTTTAATAAATTCTAATAAATGATCAGTATTTTTATCTAAATATTCAGTGGTAATTATTTAGTTAGGTTTCACTGTAGTGTATCTATAACTTGTGGAGGTAGTGGGAGTTTTAATGGTAGTTTTGTACAATACAAAATATGTTGTTATTGAATAAAGCTGTATGAATAATTTAGGGTCTAGTTATATTTAAAAATTATATCTTTTATATAAAATATTACTAAAGCTGTATGAATAATTTAGGTTCTAGTTACATTCAAAAATTATATCTTTTATATGATTGTCGTTTATACATTATACATTTATACTTTTGATTCATTCCTTCCAAGAATGAACTTAGTAAGTTTCAAACCAAACACGAATTTATCATTTTATGCAGAGAATTTAAAAAAAGCCTGAGTGATTGCAGAAAAGCATTTGTAATCAAAATAATGGAAAACAAAAATGAAGCTTTGAACAGAGGCAGGATAAATTTCTTTAGAGAAAGAAGAAAAATTATTCATACTGGTATCAAAATCCCAAATAGGATATTGAGGAAGATATTTGTTGATAATGGTAATTTATTCTGGTACAGAAAATTCCAATGGGAAATTGAGGTTGGTAGGTAATAATAAAGGTAATTCATACTGGTACATAAATCCCAAATGCAAATTTGGCGAACATCATATGAATTAAGAAACAAATACAATTCAATGGTAAATTGAGGAAGATATGAATCAAGAAAAAAATGTAATTCAAAATGGTGCAAAAATCCTAAATGGGAGAGTAAGGAGGAAATGTCACAATTATTCAGGCAACTCTAGAACTGTCCTTATTTATTAATGAATGCTTCAAGTGGTTGAAATATTATGAACACATATCGTATAAGTGTTGAACAATTTTTTCCATAGAGTACGTAGCAAAATAGGCTAAATTGTCCTTGGGTACCATACTTGTATGAGTGGGCTAAAGACATTCAGTTTGTGTTTATGGGAATATAATTTAAGAATGATAGAATTAAGAGGAATTAAGAGGCTCACTCTCATGAATAGATATAATCTAATGGGAGAATTTATGCAAAGAAAGTTGTAAAAAATAATTATAGTGAACCATGCTCATTTAGATTTTATTCTGCTTAAAATTTAATTTGTAAAATTCTTATATTTGATCAGGTATTATTTTAGAATCAAAGGCTTTCATCCTTTTACCTAAAGGTTTTAGGACCATTTCCCTAAGTAGCCAAGTAACTCTATGATTTTAAGACATTTTCTCGTTTTAATTTAGAAAATTTGACTTTGCTGTTGAAATATTACCCAAATCATGAGATATCCTAGTTTTACTTTAGCAACAACAACAACAATAATAATAATAATAATAATAATAATAATAATAATAATAATAATAATAATAATAATAATAATAACTACTATACTACTACTACTCTACATACTACTCTACTACTACTACGAATAATAAAATAATAAATAATAACAATAATAATAATAATAATAATAATAATAATAAAAATTAAAATATACCTTGAAGGGAAATAAAACTCTAATATGATGCTTAAAAAACATGCTGTATAATCTCATGAGTAAAACAGATTTATTATTTAGTTATTAGGTGAAAGGAAAAGTGTTACAATGAACAGACCAGCAAAACCACAAAATTCAAATACATCTTTTTAACAAAGCTGAGAAATCAAAGACATGTCTTTAACAAAGCTGTAAAATAAAAGACATTTATTTAAAAAAGCCTGGAAAATTAAAGACTTTTTTTTAATGAAGCCAATTATATTAAGACATGCCTTTAAGGACAAGAAGCAGGTATGGAGGACACATGCCGAAGTGTGTTTAAACCTCTATTGAGACTGGAAGTAGAATTTTGTGATATATGCTAAGGGTAAAAACAAACTTATTGTTTCTATTTTGAAAAAGTAATAATCTTTTGAAACAAAACAAAAGAGAGAAAAGATAAGCTTCTGGTTGAACTTTGAGCACTGAATTATGCTGAAACCACCTTCCAAAAATGAAAGCTTCCATCTGCAAGCTAAGGAGTTTGACTAAGGAGTTTGAAAGCACAAATATTTAAATGTAAAGTAATCATATTCAAAATGACTGTGAGTTATATGTTCAGAATCCAAGATTTCCGATGAGAAGCAATGAAGTAGAATAGAAACATAACGGATAATTAAGCAGATGAAGCAAAGCCGCAGTTTTGCAGCTTAATAAGCAGCCGTTTAATTTTAAGAATATGGAATTAAGCAATATAAGCCATTGTTTAGAATTCTTCCACACACACTGACGATTCCAAGTTCAGTAGCGTTTTCATTATGTACCTAACCCTGGCCTGGGTTACCTGTGGTAGTTGCAGTGGTAGTACTAACCCGTGGTAGTTGCAGTGGTTGTTCCTGTAGTAGTTCCTGTAGTAGTTGCAGTGGTAGTACCCGTAGTAGTATCTGTAGTAGTTCCAGTTGTAGTTCCTGTGGTAGTTGCAGTGGTAGTATCCGTGGTAGTTGCAGTGGTTGTTCCTGTAGTAGTTCCTGTAGTAGTTGCAGTGGTAGTACCCGTAGTAGTATCTGTAGAAGTTCCAGTGGTAGTTCCTGTGGTAGTTGCAGTGGTAGTATCCGTGGTAGTTGCAGTGGTTGTTCCTGTAGTAGTTCCTGTAGTAGTTGCAGTGGTAGTACCCGTAGTAGTATCTGTTAGTCGTTCCAGGTTTTGTAGTTTCTGTGGTAGTTGCAGTGGTAGTATCCGTGGTAGTTGCAGTGGTTGTTCCTGTAGTAGTTCCTGTAGTAGTTGCAGTGGTAGTACCCGTAGTAGTATCTGTAGTAGTTCCAGTGGTAGTTCCTGTGGTGGTTCCAGTGGTTGTGCCGGTGGTAGTAGCAGTGGTAGTACCCGTAGTTAGTATTCCCTGTAGGTTAAGTATCCTGTATAGTTCCAGTGGTATGTTATCCCTGTTAGTAGTTGCCAGTGTAGGTTATCCGTTGGTATAGTTTGCCGAAGTGTTTTTCCTGTAGTTAGTTACCTGTAGTGAGTTGCCAGTGGTAGTTACCCGTAGGTAGTTATCTGTAGATTTGCAGTGGTTAGTTCCTGTGGTAGTTTGCCAGTTGGTAGTTAGTCTGTGGTAGTTTTTCAGTTGGTTTGTGTCCTGGTAGTAGTTCCTGTGGTAGTTGCAGTTGGTATACCCGTAGTAGGTAATCTGTTAGTAGTTCCAGTTTTGGTTAGTTCCTGTGGTTGTTCCGAGTTCCGTAGTTCCTGTAGTAGTTCCAGGGGTTGTTTCCAGTGGTGTTGCATTGGGGAGTATCCGTGTTAGTTTGCAGTGGTTTGTGCCTGTAGTAGTTTCGTGTAGTTTGCAGTGGTAGTTCCAGTGGTTGTTCCTGTAGTAGTTCCAGTTGCAGTACCCGTTGTGGTGTCAGTGGTAGTTCCTGTAGTAGTTCCAGTGGTGGTTGCTGTTGTTGTACCTAAGATTGTTCCAGGGGTATAATCAGTGATGTTTGCAGCTTTAACTAATGTACAGGTACAAATACCAATGTACCTTTAATAAATTCTTATAAATGATCAGTGTTTTTATCTAAATATTCAGTGGTAATTATTTAATTAGGTTTCACTGTAGTCTGTAGTGTATCTATAACTTCTGGAGGCAGTGGGAGTTCTAATGGTAGTCTTGTACAATACAAAATATGTTGTTATTGACTAAAGCTGTATGAATAATTTAGGGTCTAGTTACATTTAAAAATTATATCTTTTATATAAAATATGACTAAAGCTGTATGAATAATTTAGGTTCTAGTTACATTCAAAAATTATATCTTTTTATATGATTGTCGTTTATACATTATACATTTATACTTTTGATTCATTCCTTCCAAGAATGAACTTAGTATGTTTCAAACCAAACACGAATTTATCTTTTTATGCAGAGAATTTTAAAAAAGCCTGAGTGATTGCAGAAAAGCATTTATAATCAAAATAATGGAAAACAAAAATGAAGCTTTGAACAGAGGAAGGATAATTTTCTTTAAAGAAAGATGAAAAACTATTCATACTGGTATCAAAATCCCAAATAGGATATTGAGGAAGATATTTGTTGATAATGGTAATTTATTCTGGTACAGAAAATTCCAATGGGAAATTGAGGGTGGTAGGTAATAATAAAGGTAATTCATACTGGTACATAAATCTCAAATGCAAATTTGGCGAACATCATATGAATTAAGAAACAAATACAATTCAATGGTAAATTGAGGAAGATATGAATCAAGAAAAAAATGCAATTCGAACTGGTGCAAAAATCCCAAATGGGAGAGTAAGGAGGAAATGTCACAATATTTCAGGGAACTCTAGAACTGTCCTTATTTATTAAAGAACACTTCAAGTGGTTGAAATATTATGAACACATATCGTATAAGTGTTGAAGAATTTTTTCCATAGAGTCCGTAGCAAAATAGGCTAAAATGTCCTTGGGTACCATACTTGTATGAGTGGGCTAAAGACATTCAGTTTGTGTTTATGGGAATATAATTTAAGAATGATAGAATTAAGAGGAATTAAGAGGCTCACTCTCATGAATAGATATAATCTAATGGGAGAATTTATGCAAAGAAAGTTGTAAAAAATAATTATAGAGAACCATGCTCATTTAGATTTTATTCTGCTCAAAATTTAATTTGTAAAATTCTTATATTTGATCAGGTATTATTTTAGAATCAAAGGCTTTCATCCTTTTACCTAAAGGTTTTAGGACCATTTCCCTAAGTAGCTCAGTAGCTCTATGATTTTAAGACACTTTCTCGTTTTAATTTAGAAAATTTGACTTTGCTGTTAAAATATTACCCAAATCATGAGATATCCTAGTTTTACTTTAGCAATAATAATAATAATAATAATATAATAATAATAATAATAATCAATAATAATAATAATAATAATAATAATAATAATAATAATAATAATAATAATAATAAGAATAATAATTAATTAATAATAATAGTAATAATAATAATAATAATAATAAAATAATAATAATAATAATAATAATAATAATAATAAAAATTCAGAATGAAAAATAGTAAAAAGGACTATAAATATACCTTGAAGGGAAATAAAACTCTAATATGATGCTTAAAAAACATGCTGTATAATCTCATGAGTAAAACAGATTTATTATTTAGTTATTAGGTGAAAGGAAAAGTGTTACAATGAACAGACCAGCAAAACCACAAAATTCAAATACATCTTTTTAACAAAGCTGAAGAATCAAAGACATATCTTTAACGAAGTTATAAAATAAGAGATATGTATTTAACAAAGCCTGGAAAATCAAAGACATGTTTTTAATGAAGCCAATTATATTAAGACATGCCTTTAAGGACAAGAGGCAGTTCTGAAGGACACATGCAGAAGTGTATTATTTAAACCTCTATTGAGACCGGAAGCAGAATTTTGTGGTAAATGCTAAGGGTAAAAACAAACTTATTGTTTCTATTTTGAAAAAGTAATAATCTTTTGAAATAAAACAAGAGATAGAAAAGAAAAGGTTCTAGTTGAATTGAGCACTAAATTATGCTGAAACCACCTTCCAAAAATGAAAGCTTTCATCTGCAAGCGAAGAAGTTTGAAAGCACAAATATTAAAATGTAAAGTAACCACATTCAAAATGACTATGAGTTATATGTTCAGAAACCAAGATTTCCGACGAGAAGCAATGGAGTAGAATAGAAACATAACGGATAATTAAGCAGATGAAGCAAAGACACAGTTTTGCAGCCTAATAAGCAGCTGTTTAATTTTAAGAATATGGAATTAAGCAATATAAGCCATTGTTCAGAATTCTTCCACACACACTGACGATTCCAAGTTCAGTAGCGTTTTCACTATGTACCTAACCCTGGCCTGGGTTACCTGTGGTAGTTGCAGTGGCAGTACTAACCCGTGGTAGTTGCAGTGGTTGTTCCTGTAGTAGTTCCTGTAGTAGTTGCAGTGGTAGTTCCTGTGGTGGTTCCAGTGGTAGTACCTGTAGTAGTTCCAGTGGTTGTTCCAGTGGTTGTTCCAGTTGTAGTTGCAGTGGTAGTATCCGTGGTAGTTCCTGTTGTTGTTCCTGTAGTAGTTCCTGTGGTAGTTGCAGTGGTAGTACCCGTAGTAGTGTCTGTAGTAGTTCCAGTGGTAGTTCCTGTTGTGGTTCCAGTGGTAGTACCTGTAGTAGTTCCAGTGGTTGTTGCAGTGGTAGTATCCGTGGTAGTTGCAGTGGTTGTTCCTGTAGTAGTTCCTGTGGTAGTTGCAGTGGTAGTTCCAGTGGTAGTTCCAGTGGTTGTTCCTGTGGTAGTTCCAGTTGTAGTGCCCGTTGTGGTGTCAGTGGTAGTTCCTGTAGTAGTTCCAGTGGTGGTTGCTGTTGTTGTGCCTAAGATTGTTCCAGAGGTATAATCAGTGATATTTTCAGGTTTAACTAATGTACAGGTACAAATGCCAATATACCTTTAATAAATCCTAATAAATGATCAGTATTTTTATCTAAATATTCAGTGGTAATGATTTAATTAGGTTTCACTGTAGTGTATCTATAACTTCTTGAGGTAGTGGGAGTTCTAATGGTAGTTTTGTACAATACAAAATATGTTGTCATTGACTAAAGTTGTATGAATAATTTAGGTTCTAGTTACATTTAAAAATTATATCATTTATATGATTGTCGTTTATACATTATACATTTATACTTTTGATTCATTCCTTCCAAGAATGAACTTAGTAAGTTTCAAACCAAATACTAATTTATCCTTTTATGCAGAGAATTTAAAAAAAGCCTGAGTGATTGCAGAAAAGCATTTATAATCAAAATAATGGAAAACAAAAATGAAGCTTTGAACAGAGGCAGGATAAATTTCTTTAGAGAAAGAAGAAAAATTATTCATACTGGTATCAAAATCCCAAATAGGATATTGAGGAAGATATTTGTTGATAATGGTAATTCAAACTGGCACAGAAAATTCCAATGGGAAATCGAGGAAGGTAGGTAATAATAAAGGTAATTCATACTGGTACATAAATCCAAAATGCAAATTTGGCGAACATATGAATTAAGAAACAAATACAATTCAATGGTAAATTGAGGAAGATATGAATTAAGAAAGAAACGAAATTCAAAATGGAGCAAAAATCCCAAATGGGAGAGTAAGGAGGAAATGTCACAATATTTCAGGCAACTCTAGAACTGTCATTATTTATTAATGAACACTTCAAGTGGTTGAAATATTATGAACACTTATCTGTAAGTGATGAATAATTTGTTCCATAGAGTCCGTAGCAAAATAGGTTAAATTGTCCTTGGGTACCATACTTTTATGGGTGAGCTAAAGACATTAAGTTTGTGTTTATGGGAATATAATTTCAGAATGACTGAATTAAGAGGAATTAAGATGCTCACTCTCATGGATAGATATAATCTAATGGGAGAATGTATCCATAGAAAATTGTAAAAAAATAATTATAGTGAAAATCGCTCATTTTGATTTTATTCTGCTCAAAATTTTATTTGGGAAATTCTTATATTTGATCAGGTATTATTTTAGGATAAAAGGCTTTCGTCCTTTTACCTAAAGGTTTTTGGACCTTTTCTCTAAGTAGCTCAGTAGCTATATGATTTTAGGACATTTTCTCGTTTTAATTTAGAAAATTTGACTTTGCTGTTAAAATTTTACCCAAATCATGAGATATTCTAGTTTTACTTAAGTAATTATAATAATAATAATAATAATAATAATAATAATAATAATAATAATAATAATAATAATAATAATAATAATAACAATAATAATAATTAGATTCAGAATGCTAAATAGGAACACGACTATAAATGTATCTTGAAGGGAAATAAAATTTTCAGATGATGCTGGAAAAACTTCCTGTATAATCTCGTGGGTAAAACATTTTTTAAATTTGTTTTTTAGGTGATAGGAATAGTGTTTATCACAATGAACAGGACACAAAAACCAAGTAATTCAAATACATGTTTTTAACAAAGCTGATAAATCAAAGACATGTCGTCAAGAAAGCCAGGTAAATCAAAGACATGTTTTTTATGAAGCCAGTTTTATTAAGACATGCCATTAAGGACAAGAAGCAGATCTGAAGTGCACACGCAGAGGTGTATTTAAACGTCTATTGAGACTAGAAGCCGATCTTTGTGATATATGGTAAGGGAAAAAGCAAACTGAATGTTTTTATTTTGAAAACGTGATATCTTTTGAAATGAAACGAAAGAGAGAAAAGAAAAGGCTCTAGTTGAATTGAGCACTGAATTATGCTGAAACCACCTTCCAATAATGAAAGCTTCTATCTGCAAGCGAGGGGTAGTGAAAGCACTAATATATAAATGTGAAATAATCATATTCAAAATGACTATGCGTTATATGTTCAGAATCCAAGATTTCTAACGAGAAGCAATGAAGTAGAATAGAAACATGACGGATAATTAAGCAGATGAAGCAAAACCACAGTTTCGCAGCCGAATAAGCAGCTGTTTAATTGTAAGAATATGAAAGTATGCAAAGTCCTCAGAGCCAAAGCCATTCATAAGAGTACATAAACCATTTTTTTTTTTTTTAGAATTCATCCACATGCACACTGCGATTCCAAGTTCAGTAGCGTTTTCACTATGTACCTAACCCTGGCCTGGGTTACCTGTGGTAGTTGCAGTGGTAGTTCCAGTTGTGGTTCCTGTGGTCGTTGCAGTGGTAGTGCCTGTGGTGGTTCCAGTGGTAGTTCCTGTGGTCGTTGCAGTGGTAGTACCTGTGGTAGTACCTGTGGTAGTTGCAGTGGTAGTACCTGTGGTTGTTCCAGTCGTAGTTCCTGTGGTAGTACCTGTGGTTGTTCCAGTGGTAGTTCCAGTGGTTGTTCCTGTGGTAGTTCCTGTAGTAGTTCCAGTGGTGGTTGCTGTTGTTGTACCTGAGATTGTTCCAGGGGTATAATCAGTGATATTTGCAGGTTTAACTAATGTACAGGTACAAATGCCAATGTATCTTTAATAAATTCAAATAAATGATCAGTGTTTTTATCTAAATATTCAGTGGTAGTGATTTACTTAGGTTTCACTGTAGTGTATCTGTAACTTCTGGAGGTAGTGGGAGTTTTAATGGTAATTTTGTACAGTTCAAAATATGTTGATATTGACTAAAGCTGTATGAATGAATAAGGGTCTAGTTACATTTAAAAATTATATCATTTATATGATTGTCATTTATAAGTTATACATTTATACTTTTGATTTATTCCTTCTAAGAATGAACTTAGAAAGTTTCACACCAAACATGAATTTATCATTTTATGCAGAGAATTAAAAAGAAAAAGCTGTGTGATTCCAGAAAAGCATTTGTAATCAAACTAAGGGAAAGCAAAAACGAAGCTTTGAACAGAGGCAGGATAATTTTCTTTAGAGAAAGAGGGAAAAATTATTCATACTGGTATGAATATCCCAAAATAGGACATTAAGGAAGATATTTGTTGACAATGGTAATTCAAACTGCCACAGAAAATTCCAATGGGAAATTGAGGGTGGTAGGTAATAATAAAGGTAATTCATACTGGTACATAAATCCAAATGCAAATTTGGCGAACATATGAATTAAGAAACAAATACAATTCAATGGTAAATTGAGGAAGATATGAATTAAGAAAGAAATGCAATTCAAAATGGCGCAAAAATCCCAAATGGGAGATTAAGGAGGAAATGTCACAATATTTCAGGCAACTCTAGAACTGTCCTTATTTATTAATGAATACTTCAAGTGGTTGAAATATTATGAACACATCGTATAAGTGTTGAACAATTTGTTCCATAGAGTCCGTAGCAAAATAGGCTAAATTGTCCTTGGGTACCATACTTGTATGAGTGGGCTAAAGACATTCAGTTTGTGTTTATGGGAATATAATTTAAGAATGATAGAATTAAGAGGAATTAAGAGGCTCACTCTCATGGATAGATATAATCTAATGGGAGAATTTATGCAAAGAAAGTTATAAAAAATAATTATAGTGAACCTTGCTCATTTAGATTTTATTCTGCTTAAAATTTAATTTGTAAAATTCTTATATTTGATCAGGTATTATTTTAGGATCAAAGGCTTTCATCCTTGTACCTAAAGGTTTTAGGACCATTTCCCTAAGTAGCTCAGTAGCTCTTAAGATTTTAAGACATTTTCTCGTTTTAATTTAGAAAATTTGACTTTGCTGTTGAAGTTTTACCCAAATCATGAGATATTTTAGTTTTACGTAAGTAATAATAATAATAATAATAATAATAATAATGAATAATAATATAAAATAATAATAATTTTAATATAATAATAAGAATAATAATAATAATAATAATAATAATAATGAATAAATTTAATAATAATAAAATAATAATAATATTCTTAAAATTCAGAATGTTAAATAGGAACACGACTCTAAATATACCTTGAAGGGAAATAAAACTCTCAGATGATGCTGGAAAAACTTCCTGTATAATCTCGTGGGTAAAACATTTTTTTAATTTATTTTTTTGGTGATAGGAAAGTGTTTATTACAATGAACAGGACACAAAAACTAAGTAATTCAAATACATGTTTTTAACAAAGCTGAGAAACCAAAGACGTCTTCAAGAAAGCCAGGTAAATCAAAGACATGTTTTTTATGAAGCCACTTACATTAAGACATGCCATTAAGGATAAGAAGCAGATCTGAAGTACACATGCAGAAGTGTATTTAAACGTCTATTGAGACTAGAAGGCGATTTTTGGGATATATGGTAAGGGAAAAAGCAAAATTAATGTTTTTATTTTGAAAACATGACATCTTTTGAAATGAAACGAAAGAGAAAAAAGAAAAGGTTCTAGTTGAATTGAGCACTGAATTATGCTGAAGCCACCTTCCAATAATGAAAGCTTCTATCTGCAAGCGAGGGGTAGTGAAAGCACAAATCTATAAATGTGAAGTAATCATATTCAAAATGACTATGCGTTATATGTTCAGAATCCAAGATTTCTAACGAGAAGCAATGAAGTAGAATAGAAACATGACGGATAATTAAGCAAATGAAGCAAAACCAGTTTCGCAGCCGAATAAGCAGCTGTTTAATTGTAATAATATGAAAATATGCAAAGTCCTCAGAGCCAAAGCCATTCATAAGAGTACATAAACCATTTTTTTTAGAATTCATCCACAAACACACTGGCGATTCCAAGTTCAGTAGCGTTTTTACTATGTACCTAACCCTGGCCTGGGTTACCTGTGGTAGTTGCAGTGGTAGTTCCAGTTGTGGTTCCTGTGGTCGTTGCAGTGGTAGTGCCTGTGGTGGTTCCAGTGGTAGTTCCTGTAGTCGTTGCAGTGGTAGTACCTGTGGTGGTTCCTGTGGTAGTTCCTGTGGTAGTTGCAGTGGTAGTTCCTGTGGTAGTGCCTGTGGTTGTTCCAGTGGTAGTACCTGTGGTAGTTCCTGTGGTAGTTGCAGTGGTTGTTCCAGTGTTAGTTCCTGTGGTTGTTCCAGTGGTAGTACCTGTGGTTGTTCCAGTTGTAGTTCCTGTAGTAGTGCCAGTGGTAGTACCTGTTGTTGTTCCAGTGGTAGTACCTGTGGTAGTGCCTGTGGTAGTACCTGTGGTAGTACCTGTAGTTGTGCCTGTGGTAGTACCTGTTGTTGTTCCTGTGGTGGTTCCTGTAGATGTGCCTGTTGTAGTACCTGATGTTGTCCCTGTGGTAGTACCTGTAGTTGTGCCTGTGGTAGTTCCAGTTGTTGTACCTGTGGTAGTTCCAGTAGTTGTTCCAGTTGTTGTACCTGAGGTTGTTCCAGTGGTTGTTCCAGTACTAGTTCCAGTGGTAGTTCCAGTAGTGGTTGAACCGGTGGATCCTGCGAAGAAAAAAAATTAGATTAGAATAAATGGTCAAATTACATCTATATAAACTTTGTTACAGTCTTCCAGGAGATCTGTTAAATCTTTGCTCCAAATTCAGAAATACTTCCTTATTCATTTAGACTTGGACGAGGATGCAGACTTCTCATGCAAACGCGTTACGAAGTGTATGAGAAATGTGTTGCGATGTGTGTCAACTTACCTCATAATCCCATTTTTAAAACTGTCAGTGATTCAGTGGTTTCATTGTCATTGGGGAAAAATGGCTTCATCCTAACTCTTGATCAAAGGAATTAGAAAATAAATGGAGTTTTGTACTTAAATTGTAACCCCATTTTTGAGGTGAGAATAAAACCTCACTTTAAAATGAGAATGCAGGTTCCCTTTGATGTGGTAACTGAAAGCTTTCAGAGGAATTTAAATTTAATTTTAGATGCCAAATTTGGAAAGGTCAGTATTCTTTATCACTATTACTTGCTGATAGAGGTGACTTTATCGTCTAGAATCTCTTGCTTTATTTAGTTAAGAAAGCCCACATTTCCTTCAAAATTATTAAGTTAATAATCTTAAAAGCTTTGCCTCCCTTCCTCCGACTTCGTAATAATAGTAGTGATAATGTCTTTTACAACCTCAGTAAAGTGATATAATTGCTATATTATTTGGAACCGTACGGTAAGGAAAGCGTCGACAATTAGAATTACTGGGTTGAATCTGTCATCTTGAGAAAGCCGCAATGGAAAAGACACTCTAAAAAAGAGTTTAGTATTTTGCTCAGTGGTTGATAAAGCCAGTTGTAAGCTTAAATCAAGAAGGGAGAAGAATGTACAGATGAATGAACTGGCAGAGGGGAAAAATCTTAGGCGAAAGATTTAAGGTCTTTAGGAATGCCATTTTATGATCAGAAAGGGGCGAGACTTGAGGGCAATGAAGTAATTTTTTTTTTTTTTGAAGAAGAAGAAGAAGAAGAAAGAGAGTAAATTAGTCTCTTGGTTGGCAAGAAGGAAAATGTCTACAATCTGAGATTTAAGGTCGAGGAAAAAGAGCAATTATAAACAATTATTAAAGGCACTTATTGTAGTCATGTTCGGAAGCAGAATCACGTTCTTGTTGCATGAACTGGTCCATCACGTTTTGAATTTGAAGAACAAACTGGGTTTCACCCCCCCCCCCCCCCCCCTCGTATGTGGGTTGCCTGAAATAATCTCTGAGTACAAATCTCAGCTCATAGGTAGACACAGAAGTGGCTGATGAGAGAGTTATTGCGCATGATCCGGTTAGCTACATGTGTGAAAATTGCAGTTACTGTAACACATTTTGGATTGAATTTTAAGAGAAAATTATCTCGAATATTTTGTATATAGAGCCACCTGGAATAATTTGGCTTCATGAAACTATAAACAGTTAACTGTTTAACTTTTATGCGTAGGTAATCTTTGCAGCATCATTATCAGAGGTAACAGGATCATTACACGCGCCATGATAGCTCATTTTCTTTGTAACAAGATTTCGAAGTGGAAAGGCTACCTCTCATATTTTACATAAATCGTACATGAATTGTTCAGGGTTTTTAATTCCTCCTCTTTTGTATTTGATGTTATTTGAAATATGTCTGCTATGATTTTATTTTGCATATTCCTAGTCGTTTTTATTGGAAGCTCCAAAACTTTACCTGAAAGGCTGGGCAGGATGTAGGATACAGCTTGGGAAGAATGATTACAAGACTGTTTCATGAATTTTTTTTTAGGATTAAAGGTCTTCCATTCACCCTATGGAAAGGAAACTGTCAGATGGTGCCAAAAAAGATCATTATAACTCAAGCCATTTAACGGTCGCAGTTTATGTCTTTATTTCAACGACATACAATCAAACACCATTGTTACAAAAATCAGTGAATTTATGCCCTTCCAAACCTGGCGTGGAATAAGGGAAGAAGATTAAAGCATCACGAAAAAAGATGAACAACATTGTGCATAAATCTTGTACTGTGCACTTGCTTTGGTATATTTACCAGAACCTAAAACCACAAACGATCAATGGATTATAGAATTAGTCAGTTGGAGAGGAAATTGTCTTACGAAAGTTTACTGAAGTTTGCAAAGTCTGGGATAGAGCAGGTCAGTTCGTTTGGCCAAAGCAGGCCAAAGAGGGGTCTTTCTCCTAAGCGGAAGTCCAGGTTTCATCACTCCAGTCTGAATTTGGGGTAACTGAGTGCTACTTGTTTCAGTAGTTGTGCCTTTGGCTGTACCAGAGGTAGTTCCTGATGTCGTAAATTTGGTCGTACCTTGGTAGTGCCAGTAGTAGTACCTATGGTAGTGATAATCGTAGTATTTCAGACAGTACCTGTGGTACTTCCACTGGAAGTTGTAGATCCTGTGCTGCCACTCGAAGTGCTTCCGCTGGATGTTGTAGGTCCTGTGCTGCCACTCGATGTGCTTCCGCTGGATGTTGTAGGTCCTGTGCTGCCACTCGAAGTGCTTCCGCTGGATGTTGTAGGTCCTGTGCTGCCACTCGAAGTGCTTCCGCTGGATGTTGTAGGTCCTGTGCTGCCCACTCGAGTGCTTCCGCTGGAATGTTGTAGGTCCGGTTGCTGCCACCGAAGTGCTTCCGCTGGAGGAGGTCCGGTTGCTGAACTTCGAAAGTGCTTCCGCTGGATGTTGTAGGTACTGTGCTGCCAATCGAAGTGCTTCCGCTGGATGTTGTGTTCCTGTTGCTGCACTGAAGTGCTTCCGCTGGATGTATGTAGGTCCTGGGCTGCCACTCGAAGTGCTTCCGCTGGATTGTTGTAGGTCATGTGGCTGCACTCGACAGTGCTCCGCTGGAAGTTGTAGGTCCGTGCTGACACTCGAAGTGCTTCCGCTGGATGTTGTAGTCCGGTGCTGCCACTCGAAGTGCTTCCGCGGATGTTGTGGCCCCTTGTGCTGCCACCGAAAGTGCTTCCGCGGAAGTTGTAGGTCCTGTGCTGCCACTCGAAGTTGCTTCGCTGGATGTTGTAGGTCTGTGCTGCACTCGAAGTGCTCCGCTGGAGGTTGTAGGTCCTTGTCCGTGCTGCACTCGAAGTGCTTCCGCGGAGTTGTAGGTCCTGTGCTGCCACTCGAAGTGCTTCCGCTGATGTTGTAGTCCGTGCGCCACTCGAAGTGCTTCCGCTGGAAGTTGTAGGTTTGTGCTGCCACTCGAAGTGCTTCCGCTGGATGTTGTAGGTCCTGTGCTGCCACTCGAAGTGCTTCCGCTGGATGTTGTAGGTCCTGTGCTGCCACTCGAAGTGCTTCCGCTGGATGTTGTAGGTCCTGTGCTGCCACTCGAAGTGCTTCCGCTGGATGTTGTAGGTCCTGTGCTGCCACTCGAAGTGCTTCCGCTGGACCCTAAGTTGTAAGGTCCTGTGCTGCCACTCGAAGTGCTTCCGCTGGAAGTTGTAGGTCCTGTGCTGCCACTCGAAGTGCTTCCGCTGGATGTTGTAGGTCCTGTGCTGCCACTCGAAGTGCTTCCACTAGGTGTTGAAGGTCCTGTACTTCCACTCGAAGTGCTTCCGCTGGATGTTGTAGGTCCTGTGCTGCCACTCGAAGTGCTTCCACTGGATGTTGTAGGTCCTGTACTTCCACTCGAAGTACTTCCACTAACTGTCGAAGGTCCTGTACTTCCACTCGAAGTGCTTCCACTAGGTGTTGAAGGTCCTGTACTTCCACTCGAAGTGCTTCCACTAACTGTCGAAGGTCCTGTGCTGCTACTCGTAGTGTTTCCACTAGCTGTTGTAGGTCTTGTACTGCTACTTGTAGCATTTCCGCTAACTGTTGTTGGTCCTGTGCTGCCACTTGTAGTGTTTCCGCCAACTGTTGTTGGTCCTGTGCTGCCACTTGTAGTGTTTCCACTAACTGTTGTTGGTCCTGTGCTGCCACTTGTAGCGTTTCCGCCAACTGTTGTTGGTCCTGTGCTGCCACTTGTAGTGTTTCCACTAACTGTTGTTGGTCCTGTGCTGCCACTTGTAGCAGTTCCGCTAGCTGTTGAAGGTCCTGTGCTGCCACTTGTAGCATTTCCGCTAACTGTTGTTGGTCCTGTGCTGCCACTTGTAGCATTTCCGCTAGCTGTTGAAGGTCCTGTGCTGCCACTTGTAGCGTTTCCGCT